>NW_023465565.1:0-8589 GCF_013731165.1 Rhagoletis pomonella | reverse complement strand
GGAAACTAATCAAGAAGAAAATATGCGAAAAATGATCGACAACAGGAATGTGGTTGCTGCTGCTTTTCAACTTTTCCATTTCCTCGGTTCTTTTGTGCAATTGCGATGAAGTTGGGTTGAATGGTTGGCTTTCGTTGCGAGAGTTTTGGCCTTTGTGGCTGCAACAGCATGAACAACGCAAATGGTTTGAATGTTGCCACTTATGTATGTATGTACAAAAGCTATATACATACAGAAAGGGTAGGGTTTCGAACGATCCGACCTCGAATTAAGTAAATTCATTGAAAACCACCTAAGAAACGAGAACAAAAGTAAAAAGGCATCTATGGTTCTTCTTCAAGAAGAAAGTCTTCTTATTTTTGAAGTGGAATTATCTTTTCAATGAAACCAAAAAGGAATTTTCAACACCCTCTATATCTATCGTTTCACAGAAATGAGATTCTGATATAAAAATCCACCTAAGACTTAACTGTCATCGGTGATATTAACGCTGACCTTGTGTAACGCTTGATAGACGAATTTTTTATTAAATTGCAATGTCAAAATTAACATCAGTGATGATAGGTAAGTTTATCTCTTAGCTTAGAAACTTTTCATAGGGACAATCTTTTTGTTTCTATATGTTATATTTTTCGCTGTGTAGACGCTCTAATTTTTTTATATTTTCAGGGAGCTGAGCCGTGCCTCTTGCCTTACAGAGCCATAAGAGTAGAATGCGGATTGAGGGATGTCACATGGTACACATATTGGAATATATATGTACATACGGGTATGTGTAAGCAAAATAATAACAATTAGTAAACTGAAATGCAAATTAAAGAAATGACCATGGCAGCACGAAAGGAACTGAAGATAATAAGCACAAAGGAAGGTCTTAAGAATCGACATTGGTGATTCTAGCTACACAAATAAGTACTGGAGGCTCTTATCAATCTTATTATGGAATGTCGAGGAAAAGTTTCTAATTATCTTTCCATTCCCAAACCTAGTGAAAAGTTGTAAAAGATAAATCTAACATCTACAGAGGGTTTTTTTTTAATAATTACAAGGAATAATTACAAAGAATAACAAAGGAAAACGGGGAAATGAGGGGTTTCAAGTGTGCTGATCATAGTCAAGATCAAGTTTGTACCTTGAAAAATGATAACTCAGGCTGTTCGAAATCGCTCCATCAAAATCGCTACCCGCGGGCAATTACACAAATCCTTATGGCGTTACACCATAAACACCGCCATATGAATTTGTATACATAATTGATCGCTGGTGGCGATTTTTATCGCACAGCGCGACACGCATCCGCCTTAGTCATACAAATGCAAAAAGTGCCAGTCGCTTCTCCTCAGTGAAAGGCGATGCTGAATTATTGATATGGTTTAGGGAGAGTACTGCGGTCTAGGTATCTACCAAGAACGATAGAATATCTACACGATTGCGCCCATCAGAGCGGGGTTTTGAGAATTATTTTTGTGTGACGTCACACTGGCGGAGTTTCGATAGAGAAATGTCTAAACGCGAGCAAGAATGCAAGAAAGTTAGGTCAAAATGATTTCAGTTCGGTTATTCTGACCTCTTTGAAACGTAAAAAGTGGTGTGCGCTTTTAAGCAAACCCACATACGGACATGTTTTTCGACCCATTGAATCCGAATCTGAGCTCCGTTTGACTCGTACACCTCCTAAATTTCGAGCTAATTGCGAAAATTGTGAAAAAATTCCAAACAATTCGCAATTTACTCGAAATTTTTAGGGCGCACGATTCAAACGGACCACAGATAGGAGTTCAGCGGGTCGAAATAAATGTCGGTAGGTCGATCTGGTTTTAACTTGTTTGAAACTAGGCTCAATCATGGCACCAACATTGTATCATCCACAAAGAATGTGAGTTCAGGCAAAGTACTAAATATGGAAATTCCTATTCATAGAGCCAGTGGCGTACTACACTGAGAGAAAAATCAACCAAAAATTTGTTAATATTATCAAATTCAAAACATGAAAAGGAATCAACGTGATTTTTGGTTAATATTAACATGTGTTTTCAAATGTTCTAGTTGAATCAATTTTCTTCATCGTTTGATTTGGTCCTAGCCTTCACAGAGCGTTTTGCGTAATTAAGAAAAACCAAAAATAGAAAAAAAATAAAAATTCTGTATCGCGCTGATGGCATTCGTACTGCTGGAAGCTGGAAATGAAAATGAAATGAAAATGTTCAATTTGAATAACATTTCATACAATCGGCTTATTGACTTATTGAAAATTACAAACCATAACTTGTTTGAAAAAAAAACCATTGTGTTTTTGGCTCAGTGTATACGTGCGAATACTATTTTTGTGCTCATGTGAAATTACGGCCGGCTTCACAACATTAAGAAATCAGTAGATCTTGATTATTTGTAGAAAAATAAAAATATTTATCGCTGAGTTTTCCACAGTCTGCTTTTTATGTTCCATTGGATACACAGCCGATTGAACGGTTCCCGTTTGACTAATTGATGCAAGCCATCTGTTGATGTCTCTCTACAGACACATTAAACAATTTTATTTTTATTTTTGCCCAGACAGTTCATCATAGTACTAGCAATAGCAAAGGTACAGTAATTTGGCAAAAAGAATCTACCATATAAACAATTACAGAAATACATTTGGAATTAGCATAAACAATTGTAGTGTGTACAGCCACAATTGTTTGTGCATAAATTAGTGATTTCCATGCGAATATATTCACAAAAATAATGTGCTAGACATATGGTTTATAACAAAGACCAAACTTAATCAACAAACTATAGAACACAAAAATAAACAAATGTTTAATTATAACACCGCAACTTTTACCACTGAATTGTGGATACGTTTAATTTTTACGATTTCTTTTTTATCTCATAAATTTGATTAATAGCTTGCTATTGAAAATTTTCGCGAATTTCATTTAGGCAATCTGTTTTTATGCTAGAAAATATCGAAAATTTTTAAATACTGAAATCGATTTGCTTATTGTTCTTTTTTCACTCTTTTTAATTTGAGTAAATTGTGCACCGTTCAGCAATATGCGAACTGTGCCCAAACGTTACGTAAATGGAAAGTCCAAAGCGACTTGCAGGTGTGAAAATTTTTGAATACCGAATTCAGAGAATCAGCTGCTCTTTCTATCGCAATTTTAAAAGTGAAAAAAAAACCGAAAAAAAATATCATCACGTCGAGCTGAATCCATTTTGCATGTTCGTCTGTCTGTATGTTTGAACGCAAGCTCGTCCCTCAATTTTCGAGATATCCGACTGAAATTTGGTAAACGGGCGCTTTTTTGTACATTACTAATCATTTGTCGGAACCAGCAAAATCAGAAAACCTCAACATATACATTTGACTGGCTAAGGAAAAATTGTAATTTTTTTTTGCAATTGTTTTGAAATATTTTCGGGACAGTGAAAAAAGACGCCTTTCAAAATCAAATTTATTTTAATTAATTAATTTATTTTTTTTTCATATAAACAACACAGCAAAAACAATTTTTTAATTTTTTAATTCTAACAGCCAAATTCATTAAAAATAAAGAAGACTTTAACTGCTTTATAAATCGAAAATTTGTATAATAATGTCACTTTATAGAACTTTATAAATCTATTTTATGCTTTATGAATAAGACCATATAACTCGTTTTTAAGTCAACGCATCGGAATGAGCGATATAAAGGCTGAAAAAAGTCTCATACGATACTCGTATTTCCATAAATACACTCCTTCAAAAGCTATTCAAGGTAAAAGTCGAATACAGTATATTTTGCTTAGCTACAAATCCTTCTTTGCACGAAAAACTTGTGCACTTAACCGAAAAAGGCACTTAAGCGAATTTTCTTTACTACTTCAATGAGGAAGGTATCCAAATCCCTATGAAACCAAATAATGGAGAAGCACTTACCACGTAGAAATTACTGCAAGCGAAATTTTTACTGAATAGTATCTAATTACACTGGTCTACAAGGGTTTTGCGAATAAGACGGGACCTGGTGTTTCCGAACGGATTTTTCATGCTGAACACGAATCTGGGGTCCAAAACTTCCCATCACGTCACGTTTTCGAGAAAAAAGGGGTTGAAACCCCTAAAAACAGCGTTTTTGGCCATTTTTGAAAAATTGTAGAGCTGAACCCTGACGTGCTACAAACTTTGTATATGTCAGAAATTAAAGGCTAAATCGTGCCCTTTCGAATGATCCCTTAGCATGCACCCTTAGATCAGGGGGTGTATTTGTGTCTAGGAGTCCAGGGAAAATTGATCGCAGAAAGAATTTCATCTTAAACGACCATATAAAATGAATGATGCTAAGGTCTTAACTACATTAAGAGTCGCTGATTACGAATCTGAAGTTAGATTTTAAAAATTCAAAATGGCGGATCCAATATGGCGGACTTAAAAATTTTTATTTAGCGAATTTCAGTTTATTTTTTATATCCACCATATTCGACCCGTCATCTTAAATTTTTAAAATCTAACTGCAGATTCGTAATCAGCGACTTTTAATATAGTTAAAACCTTGGCATTATTAATTTTCTATGATCGTTTAAGATTAAATTCTTTCTGTGATCAATTTTTCCTGCACCCCTAAACACAAATACACCCCCTGCTTTAAGGGTGCACGCGATCAATTCGGCATAGGGCTCATTCGAAAGGGCACGGTTTAGCCTTTAATTTCTGATATATGCAAAATTTGTACCACGTCAGGGTTCAGCTCTATAATTTTTCGAAAATGGCCAAAAACGCTGTTTTTAGGGGTTTCAACCCCTTTTTGCTCGAAAACGTGACGTGCTGGGATTCGTGTTCAGCACGAAAAATCCGTTCAGAAACACCAGGTCCCGTCTTATTCGCAGAAAAAAAGTTGAAATTTGTAGACCAGTGTTATCTATATAACTACATAAATTGATAGCCATTTTCGTTGTTCCGCGAGATGAGCAAAATAAATAAAAGATTGTAAAATTAGGTAATTGTAGGGTCAGTGCAGGTAAACGTAATACTTTCTTTGATAATTGCTACTAGTTGCACAATTTTTAAGGCAGGTATCGCCAATGTGCAGGTATGTTGAATGCATCTATCGGAGCAGTTTCCTTATAAATGTTTAAAATAATGCCTCTGATGCACATTTTGGGGTAGGTATCTTAAATGTGCACTTAAGCATAAAGGCAGCAAAGCAAAATATACTGTATATGTATTCATAAAAAATTATTTTTTTTTTTTATTTTTTCGGCAAAATGTTAAAACTTATCACTTATTAGACTGCGGATGTAGACACATCCTAACGAAGCCTAAAAATATTTACCTCGTAACTATAAACAAAACGTATACAATTTTATTTGGACCTGGTGCATTTGTTGATCTGATATGGATTGACCCATATGTTGGCAGCAAAAAGACCTTTTAAACACTTTTAGTGCTGGTAGGCGGAGTAATTTTCGTACAAATCGTAGAAATCTTATTCAAAAACTGGATTGTTAACCGGAGAAGGGTGGCTAAGCGAAAGTGCAGCTAAAAGTGTAATTTTCGTTTTTGCGAAGAAGTATTTTGGCAAAATTGTGCACGTAAACGGAAAATGCACATAAGCGAATTGGCAGCTAAACGGAATATACAGAGAATGAAGCACCACATAGATTTGAGTGACTCAAGTGTGTTTATATAAACACAAATAAATAGAAACATATGTACATACATCTGTATGTATGTATTTAAGTTTGCCAATAACCTCGCATTTAAATCAAAACATAGCCGTGTTTAACTAACAAAATTCACATCACTGAAATCAAGTAAAAATATTCACCTGAGGTTAAAAAGCGATGCTCTCTTAACTCGTAAACAAATTTTTTTCGGTAGAATAAAAGAATCAATTCAATCTAGATTTCGCGAACTTATGTCAACTTGTATGTATACATATGTAAATATGTATGTGCGCATGTTCACAGTTTTTTTTTTGTATTCTCGCATAAATTAATTAGGTTTATCAAAACTATGAATTTATAAATTTCATTACTGTCACTTGCTCAACACATTTTAGTTTTAAATTGCGGAAATAACTTTAGTTGATAGTTAGATAGCTTCAACAAATGTACTCGTATGTTTTCGTGTGGATGTAGGTACGTATGTACTATTTATGTATGTTTAATATTTTTTTATAAAAATGCCTAGCACCGTTAGCAAAACAAGTATTCAAAATCATTACGAATTCTTAATCACTTCAAACTCGCTCTATATTATACTAAAATAGAGTGGACTATAAAACTGCATACCCCAAAGTTTGAAGCTTTGATTTGTATGGTCCCAGTGGAGTTGCAATATCTCGTCGATCGCTTCACGCGGGCTTGTAGCAAAGCTATATACCTAGTTAACACCCAAAAAAAAATGCACTCGAGTAAGAAAAAGCCGCCCTGGTGGTATGAAGAAATTAAAAATTTACGCAAGAGCTACAGGAAAACCTTCAACCAGGCCACTTCGTCTGGTAATGAGGGGTTAAGAGCAGTGTTGCAAAACAATTTTTTTATTTTTTACCAAAATCACCGGGAAAAGTTACCAAATTCAACAAAAAATTACCAAACTTATTTTATATGCAGAACTGTACAAACATACATATCGATTCCTTTCTGCATCAAAAAGAAAATTTTGAAAAAAATGTCGCTTATGTTATTTTGGCGGTTAGAGCTCGATATGTACAGACATGTCGATCCCTAGCTGCCAAAATAACGTAAGCGACATTTTTTTCAAAATTTTTTTGATGCAGAAATATTCCTAGAGCATCTAGATGCATTTCTGCATCAAAAAGAAAATTTTGAAAAAAATGTCGCTTACGTTATTTTGGCGGTTAGGGCTCGATATGTATATCCGAAGATACCAAGATTTTCAGGCAATAAGCGCCCCATTAACCTAAAATTTTTACGAAAGTTTGTTGAATTTTTTAAATATTGAACAAAGTTTGAAATTTGAATGTTTTTGAGTTCTGTTGAAGAAAGCACAATATTTTTATAAATAAAATTACGAAAAAATAACATGTTAAAATTATCAAAATATCGTGCGGCTATAATTTTTTCTACCACTGTATGTAAACAAGTGACAAGAAAATATATCAAAAATTCAACGCTTGAAGGAAAGCTTTCGACTCACACATAGACAGAGTGAAGTCCCCCGCTGAATGCCTCAGGTGTTTGAACGAGAACATACATATTTACGTAGAATTCTACTCATATATATGGTTGCCAGGTACACTGGAAAATTTATGGTAATTGAAAAGCTGTCGAACTGACGGGGAAAGGTAGGACCACCCAATACCTTCCAGGAAAGGACACGGTCGATATACTTAGAAATAGCCTTTTTCAAGCGGTTTGTTAAAGAACAAACCATTCTAGTAGCCAAGGAACGCTGGAACAACTTTCGCCTTGCCTAAATTTCAGGATTACCTGGTATTTCTATAAAAGGAAACGCTTATGGGACATTTACTAATGCGGATTCAGAATCTTAATTGGCCTATTTGAAATGTAAGACCGAATCGAAAAAGTTACCAAATTGAAAAATAAATTACCAAATTACCAAACTTTATAAATAAAGAAAAAAATTACCAATTTTGGTTAAAAATTACCAAAGCGGTAACGCTGGTTAAGAGACCTACAAGCAAACTCTACGGGAGTACAAGAAGCTCCTAAGAAGGTCGAAAAGAACCACAGGGAAAGTCTTTTGCAACGGGCTGGAGTGTGTCGCAGAGAGATACAGGCTCAGAAAGATACTCTCAGGTGTTGTCCAGAGAGCCCCCAGGATGCTTGCAAAGATATGATGGTTCTTGGACTGAAACCGAGGAGGAAACCTGCCGCTTTAGCTTCTGCGTCTAGCTAGTTGCCTTCTGTTAAAAAATATCAGAATCACGGTGAGCTAAAAACCCAATGTCGTCGGCGTAGTCAATGTGCCGCAGTTGAGGACTCAAGGCAGCATTCAACACATCCGCAATCACCAAAATGACCGGAAGGGGTGCAAGTATGCAGCCTGGTCGAACTCCACTGCGCACTTCGATAGCTTCCCGTTGTGAAAGATATTACACCTAGCTTTATCGTACCTAGATTTAGTAACTGCGGTGATTTTATAGGGCACCTGGCCAAAGGCATTCTCTACGAACACTATCGAAAGCCTATTCCATATAGATAAACATCAGATGCGAATCAGCTCTGAATTCGGCGCAATGCTGGATAACTATCCTCACAGTGTTTATACATTTAGTCTGTGTAGGAAAATTCTTGTAAACTAAAAACAAAATCCTTTCATACTAGTTCTTGTCTAATTCTTATTAAATCTTTATAAAGTAGTCACAATGATTTAGTAAGAATTCGACGTGGATTAACAAGGTTAGAAATATGTGGCTGTGTTCAATAGCAAGTATGTTTATTTTTATTTTTATTTTTATTTTTTTTTTTTTTTGAGTTGTGTCATTATTCCAGAGGACCATCGGTATGTACACACATCCACGTAGAGTTCACAGTTCTTTGAATTTTATTTATGTAACCTTTAACATTTTCAATCGGGTTATCTAAGAAAAGAGTGAAGGGATTACCACTAATCCTATGTATAAAGCAGACTTT
>NW_023465564.1:0-8599 GCF_013731165.1 Rhagoletis pomonella | reverse complement strand
ACATGCTCCTCCTTAAGTTGTTAGTTGTATACATTTAGTTTTTTTTTATTTCAACTTATTTCACAATTATGCATTCAATATATACAAATTTTTTATTTAAAGATATATAAACCTTTTTTTTTTTTTATTTGTCTTATAGTATAATTAAGAACTCAACGATACCATTCCAACAATATAAAAAGTTGAAGTTGAAGTTTTTCTCTAATTTACTTTGTGACCTTGCCATCTTTTCTTGGTCTTAAATTTCTTCTTGTATTTACAACTTCAAACTCTTCGTTACACCCATTTTCATTTGGAATAATTTCGTTGTTTCTACATTCAATGTTTTCGTGATTTTTTCCTAACGAAGTTGCTGGTAAGTTGTCTGAAGAGCTCATTGGTGCGTCAGATACATGATTACCTTCTTCACGTACAACACCGGTCTCTCCCCGCATTCCAGTTAAATCAACACTGTTTTCGGATATGTCACTGCAACGAGGTCTAATCTGATCCAGATGTCTACGTATTATCCGGTTATTAGTTAAAATACAGTTGTATGACAAAGTCCCTACCTTTTCTTTAACCGTAGCTTGTGTCCATTTTGGTTTATTAGGATTAGTATAATCTCGAATATAAATCTCCTGACCTGACTTGAATTCTAAAAATCTTTTTCCTTTATGATTTTGTATATTTTTTTCTTGGCATTTTATGATTTCTTCTTCAAGTATACGAGGTTTGATCATATCAAATCTAGTCCTAAGTGATCTGCCTAGGAAAAGTTTAGCTGGAGTTTCTTTAGTGGAACAATGTGTTGTGTTTCTATAATCCATTAAAAACCTATTGAGAATAACATCGAAATCTGTTTTGTTGTCATGCAAGTTAGCATTTATTGATTTTTTTATAGTTTTAACAAAATTTTCAGCTTGGCCGTTTGTTGATGGCTGTCCAGGTGACGTTAAAACATGGTGAATTTTGTTTGACCGAATGTATTCTTTAAAATCACTTGAGACAAATTGTCTACCGTTGTCGCTGACTATTGTATTGACAATGCCATAACGACAAAAAGTTTCACGTAGTTTTGAAATAACAAAGTGAGAGGTAATGTCTTTGGTTTTAAAGACTTCTACCCATTTAGAATGTGAGTCTATGATTATAAACAAAAAATAACCTTGAATCGGTCCAGCGAAGTCTATATGAATGCGACTCCAAGTTCGGTTTGTGGGAGACCAAGGAATTAGTATGCTTTTTTCTGGACTTTGTTGTAATTCTTGACAGGCTTTACAATTCTTTATTAGAACTTCTATGTCATTATCTATTTTAGGCCACCAAACATATGATCTGGCCATCGCTTTTGTTTTGACAATTCCCAGATGCGACTCATGCAATTGTCTAAGCACTACTTTACGGAGTGTATGAGGAATTACTACCCTATACCCCCATAATACACATCCTCTTTCTACTGAAAGTTCAAGTTCTTTGTTACAGTACGGAATGAAAGTACTTTCCTTCAACTGTTTCATCGTACCGTTTTCTAATGCCTCGCAGACTTTTGATAATATAACATCACGCCTAGTTTCTCTCGAAACGTCTTTGAAGTCTATAAAATTTTGTTTCTCTATGAGGTGTAATTCTTATCTTCTTTATTTTCAGAATTCAGATAAATTATCAGCGTAATTAAAAACACCTTTGATGTGTTCAATTTTAAAATTGAAACCCGAAAGAATGAATGTCCATCTTTGCATTCTGGCAGCGGCCATAACTGGCAAACCTTTGTTTTCTCCAAATATACGCACAAGAGGTTTATGATCAGTTTTGATGACAAACTCATAACCAAGCAAATACTGCCTTAATTTCGTGACAGAAAATACAACAGCTAGTGATTCTTTCTCTAAAGTACTATAATTTTTTTCTGCACTGGAAAGAGCTCGAGAAACAAAAGCTACAGGTTTTAAAGTTCCGTCTCCATATTTATGTGAAAAAACACCTGCTATAGCTGTATTAGAAGCGTCAGTAGTGACAATGATCGGTTTATTTGGATCAAAATGCACTAAAACTTGATCGGAAGAAATATCGTTCTTAATATCCTCATAAGCTTTGTTGCAGGTTATCGACCATTCAAACTTAACGTTTTTTTTTTAAAGTTCATATAGAGAACACATTTTCTTTGCAAAACCAGGAATAAAGCGTGAATAATAATTAGCCATTCCTATGAATGCCCGTAACTCGGAAATATTATTGGGTATCGGCGCTTGAAGCACACTAAGATATCTGTCTTGATTTTTGCTAAGGCCAAATTTATCTATTGTGAACCCTAAGTATGAAATCTTATCTTTGAAAAATTCACACTTGGATAAATTCAACTTCAATCCTGCATCCTTTAATTTACTCAAAACTAATTTTAATGTTTTCAAGTGCTGGGAAAAATCTTTACCCGTCACGGTAATATCATCTTGGTAGATAACAACATTCGGAATACCTTTAAGTAATTCCTCTATAGTTTTTTGGAAAATATACGCTGCCGGCTTAACACCAAATGGCAAGCGTTTCATTTTAAATGTTCCCATATGGGTTGACCACGAACAAATCAGTTGAGATTCTTCATCTAAAATCAATTGATTGTATGCATTTGACAGATCTAACTTAGTGAATAATTCACCTCCCTGTAGTGAAGCAAAAATTTCATCAATTAGGGGTAACGGATATTTAAAATCCAAAAGATGTTTATTAACTGTGACCTTATAATCGCCACAAATTCGGATATCTCCATTGGGTTTTAGTATGGGTACCAAAGGAGTTCCCCAACTGGAATTGTTAACAGGCTCAATTACATCATTTTATATTAATTCATTTAAATTTTTTTCAATTTTATTTCTCCAAGCAAAAGGTAAAGGACGTGGTTTGCAAAAAATCGGTTTTGCATCACGTGAAATCGGTAACGAAATCTTGGCATGTCTGAAGGCTCCTAACTTGCCATCAGAGATTTCTTGAAACTCATTTTTGATTTCTTGGACCAACAAAGAATTCTGATCCGACACAACATTTACTTGTCGAAGGCTAAAGTTGAACTCGCTCAGGAAACTTCTACCTAACAAAGGTGAACTATTGCTGTTTGTGACTATTGTCTTAACCTTTTTTGAAATGCCATTATAGACAATTGTAGCCAAAAATTCTCCTAATGTATCTATTAAATTACCTCCGTAATCAACATACGTATCTTTGCATTTATTTAAACTTACCGTGTTTTTTATTTTGTCGTACAGTGTTACTGGAACTAGAATGCAGGGGGCTCCAGTGTCGCATGCTGCTGTTAGATGAATACCATTCAGTGTGATCTTTACACTGTAATTATTAAATGAGTCCTCGCACAATTCACCAGCAACCCTGAAGACTGAAAAATTACCATTATTATCATTATCATCATCAGTATTATTTTTGTTTAAATTATAACCATCTAATTCAGATACATATTTAACCTGTCTTGTTCTACAAATAGATGCTAGGTGCCCAATCTTTCCACATTTATTGCAGTTATTGTTTTTGTATCGGCAATGCTCTGAAGTGTGATTCCGCCAGCCACAATGTTTGCATGTTTGTGTTTTGTTTTGGTTACCACCCAGCCTGCTGTTTTGGTCCCTTTTGATATCGTTGTTATGGTTGTTTTTGCAGTTGTTGTTGTTTTTATAGTTGTTGCTGTTGTTGTTGTTGGTGTTATTGTTGTTGGCGTTGTTGTTGTTATGATTGTTGTGTCTCCTTTGTGTTGATCTCTTTTGCTTGTTGTGTTGATTGTTGTTTTTTATAAAATTTACGTGTTGCTCGTTGTTTGATGTGAATTTTGTCTCCCAAATGAGTGCTTTACGTAAAGCTGACTCTATTGTTAAGCTTTCATCTTCTTCGCACATTTTTTCGTAAAGGCGATCTGGTAAACCCATTACGAATTGGTTGAGTACAAAATGTTGAAGTTGATTACCAAATTGACAGTTGAGTGAAAGCTGTTTCACTCTCGCAAACCAATCCGAAACACTCTCCTCACCTTTCATTGCCGACATATGAAAAGCTTTTCGCTCTCTAAACACAATGACTGGAGGAGTGTATTGAGATTTTAAAATTTGGCAAATCTCTTTGTAACTTTTTTCCACTGGTGAGGCAGGACTGCATAGGCTATGAAGTACAGCATAAGGTGTTGACCCAATAGATTTCAGCAAAATGGCTTTTTTTCTATTGTCTTCTTCGCACCCTATTTCACAGAAGTGTATTTCCAGTTTCTCTTTCCACAGTGTCCACGGTTCGTTTTGCGGTACGAACTGTGGAATTGTGCTAGACTGGAAAATGGTTACTGTACCATCATTTACCTTGGAAGTTGAAGCGTCTGATGGCATGATTGTTGGTTTTTGTCGTTTTATGTATTTCAGCTAACGGGATATTTGATGTTGGTGTAATTGTTATCTCTAGTGGATGAACATACTATGTATGTGTGAAATACTTATTGATGTTGCGTTTTATGATGTTGGATTTTTTGTTTTTTTTTTTTTGTGTTTATTTTAATATGTATGTATGTAATTTTGTGCGTACAGTTTTAAATACTTTTATTTTATTTGATATTTAATGTGATTATTTATGTGGCACACAATTATATGTGAAAAAGAAAAAAAAGTTATCCGTTTTTTTTTTTTTTATATGTGTAGTTAATGTCGCATATTATGCATTTTTATACTTTATTTTTATGTTTTTGAGTCACTATACTCCACCTTCTCACTTTGTGCATACTATGCAGTGTTTTTATTGTTTTTAATCTGTTTTATTTAAAACAGCAATTTGATATTTTGCTTTTTTTTTTTTGTTCACTATGTAACGGCACTTTTAATTTCTTCAGTTTGTGCACACTCTTTTTTTTTTTTGTGTGTGAGCGGTTTGACTTCTTGTTAATGACTGTTTTCTTTATTCGTTAATTATCGCTTACGTACTAACATTGGTTCTCTTACTCGCTAGTTATGATAGTGTTGTAGATCTACATGGTTACTTGTTTCATTTATGGAAATACTCATACCTAACAACCCCCATCTTGAGTAGCCTTTCAATTTCACTATAGGCTTCCGCTGGCCTCGGTGGTGAAAGAGGAAAATGCTTGCTTTTAATCGGCACTGCATCATCCGTGTCTATATGGTGAGTCACTAAACTGGTTTGACCTAGTCCTAGCTTTTCGAATAATGGAAACTAGGGATAAAACGACACTAGTAAATATAAGTACATACTCGATACTTTTCGTCCGATACCAAGTAATTTTGGTATCGATACTTTTGAACCGAGTACTGAGTAGGTATCGGAAGAAAATACTTATATCGAAACCCGATTCAGTGAAAATTTTATTTCCGGACTTTTTTTAATCTAATTATTATTGTGAATATCTAAAAATATTTGACAGTTTAGTTGCCAATGACAAATTCCAACAAAGAAAGATCTATAATATCCACTTTTTGTGAAAACTCATATTTGGATATAGGAAGCAAGGTAAATTAAAAACGCAACGTCTTCAAGTTTATATTCAATTAAAGGCAAATTTATTAAGTCCAAAAGAGGCACAGAAAAAACGATAAGCTCACAAAAAATTCTAAATCTTTTAATTTGCAACGGAGCCTTCTGCAAAATTCTTGAAGGAAATGTTTTTTTCCTCCCCTTTAAATTTTCTACAAATGTACTTAGCAGCTTTTCATTCTAAAAATTATCAACATGATTACTTCTTTCAGAAATATACCATTGTTACTTTGCAGAACTGCTGTTGAACAGTGTTATAATACAGATGACTTTTATTAATTAATTCTTTTGTATGAAATAAATTATAAAATAATTGTTTTTGATTTCAATCGGTTTCTCTTTGTACAAAATAAATAATAAGTATGTATAACAAATAAAATACGTACAGTGCCGAACAGAAGTATTGGCACAGTGAAAAAGTTGCAAATTAGTGTGCAAATTTAATGAATTTTCCTAAGTTTTGCACAAAGTTTAGAATTTTTATTATTACATTTTCTGATGTAGAATGAACTATATTTTTATAAAAAATTATCGAAAATAAATTAGAATAAAAACCTTTGCATATATGGCGAAAAATTCACTGTGCCAATACTTTTGTTCGTCACAGTACATACATACAAACGAAGACAATTCTGCTATCAAAATTTATAGTCACATAAGTTATTTTGACAAAAATTCATAGATATGTGATGGCGTTTTTTATACAAATAATTCTTATATAGGTACAAATATCGATATAAATAGGCATCGATACTTTTAGCCCGATACTTACTAGGCATGGATACTTTCTTTCGCTGCTACTTCCAAGTACAGGTATCGATACTTCCACGGTATCGTTTTATCCCTAATGGAAACTCCTGAACGACTTCATGCAATGCTATTTTCTGATCTGGTGTGAGCTGATGGAAGTAAACACGAAACGGTTAGGAATACATCGAGTGCTAACGCAAATGCCTTCCAGAAATCAACTCCCAGGTATGGCGCTTGAATTGGTGAAGGCAGGAGATAAAAGCGGATAGTCCTCGTAATGTTTTTAAAAGTGAGCGGTAAAAATATCGAGCCGATCATTTTCTGCTGATTTCCACCAGCTGTGTAAACAAACGCGCGCAAGGGATGATATTTTAAATTGTTTCTTTTTAGGAATTCCTCACATCCATTTCCAAGAATGGAAACGTTTGCACTGGAATCCAATAAATCAACAACGAAACGATCGTGTATTTTATTCCATGCTTGGGGTCGTTCGTCTGGCGGTATAGGAATTTTTGAACTTTATAAAAGTTTTCGCATGTTTACTCGGCCTGAATATCTTTTCCTACACTGTAGAATATTTTCAGAAACCGCAAGTTTTCGTTGCTCTTCGAAAATATCCGCCCTTATCCTTTCATAATCCTGTTCTCTTTGCTCTAAACTAACTGGGAAAACTAAATCAGAAAAATAATACATTATTCCACATCTAGAAGCTAAGTCTTTTCGTTTGGCAGTGACGGTGCAGAACTGATGCCTACGCTTATTATGATTGAATAAAGTAATTTTATTAACAGGTGGCAACCCTATTCAAAAAAAAAACATTAATGCTTTTCTAGAGGCTAATCCCTTTCATTTGACACCTCATATTTTGTAATCCAACGATTTTTAGACAGTTTAAATTTCTAAGTAAAAAAGGTCGATACAGAGTGTAATAGAGAATCACGACTTTCCTTTATACTATGTATAGATAGATATAGATTTCAAAGATATATAAGGCATTCGCTTCATATTTTAGCTACCATAAGCGACTAGTCTCTTTTGTAGAAATTTGAACATGAGTATAAATAGTAATAAAATGAAAAATTAAAAAATTGAAACCAAAAAATTATAACAACATATAAACTTCGTACCAATATTACAACAAACAAACACACTTTTCTCATTCTCTCGTAATTTTATTGAAGGTTTCACTTCTACCGGGTGTGCGCCGCACACATGTTTTTACAAGCTTTTTTTTATATTTTTATATCCGAGCGCACTTGTGCACAAGGGTATATTAACTTTGTTCACATAACTGTTGTTTGTAACAGCCAAAACGAATTGAGACAGAAATAGACAAATGTATACATAAATGCTCAGAATGAATAGAGAAGTCGATTAAGCTATGTCTGTCTGGTCGTCTGTCTGTCCGTCTGTCCGTCCGTCCGTGAACACGATAACTCGAGCAAAAATTCAGAATCTCAACGAAATTTGGTATGTAGGTTTCCATTTCTCCAAGGTAGGTTGGAATTGAAAATGGGCGAAATCGGACTGTAACCATGCCCTTTTCGCATATAACGGTAATTTTCAGAGATACGAAAACTGCGATATTTTAGTAACTACTGAAGATTATTCACTCAAAATTTATATTTACAATAAATTTTAGACGAAAAATAAGAATGTTATAAATTTTTGGAAAATGGGCGTAGCCATGCCCACTTATGGTTACATGTGTATATCTGGTAACATCTGAGCCAATTTCTTCCAAACGTTGTTGGCCTTGGTACAGCATACCAAATGGCCGAAAATTTTTAAGATCGGACAATAACCACGCCCACATCCCATATAACGGTAATTTAGAGAAATACCAAATCTTCGATAAATCAGTAAATATTAAAGCTTATTTACTCGAAATTGATGCTTTCAACAATTCTTTACCAAGAAATACGTTTATGATAAAATTTTGGAAAATGGGCATAGCACCGCCCACTTATGATCAGATATATGTATCTCGAAAACCGTTCTACCAATTTTTACCAAACTCGGTATGGTTATTGTGCTTGCCACATAAAACCAAAACGATAATTATTATTGAAATCGGACTAAAATTACGGTCGCTTTTCATATAACGGTAAATTTCAGAAATGCTTGAAACTTCAATTCCGCCCGAACTTAGACTTTCCTACTTGTTTTGAGTTATTTTTTTTTAATTCTTATTTGTATTTATTTTTGGTTGTGAAGTTAAGGAGAGCGATATTGATAGTTAGGGCCAATTTCAAATAAATATTTAAACGGCCCTTAAGTTTAGCTGTGGATTGTTTTTTAAATGCCATTTAAGTTTCGTTGGGTTCAGATCAACTTTATT
>NW_023465563.1:0-8599 GCF_013731165.1 Rhagoletis pomonella | reverse complement strand
AAAAACGTTCAAAAATTTGCCCCAAAGATCAAATAATAAAGTGCCAAGCAATGGTGGTGAGTTCAATCTCTGTTTTTCCGCTGGCACGTAACATTGCGGCAGATTCCTTTGTTTTATTTTTTCTGCTTTTAATATCACATTGTAAACGTACTATTCGGTCTTTTAAATGTCCTGAACTGGTATGTACATATGTATTTACTAGGGCTGGCACTATTCGTTCGTATATTCGTGTATAGGATTCGTAAAACGGATTGACAGGATTGCTAAATCTAACAAGTTTCAAAATAAATAACACTGTGTGGAAAATCACAAGTTTTGAAATGACACAAAAAACGCCGAGGCACGTAAAAGTATTTTTGATGGTAGATTATGAAGCCGTATACCGTTTTTCCAGATCAGATAATTTTTCCAAAATATTTTAATTTTTTATGAAGGAAAATCAAACTTTAACAAGAAAAAATTAAAAAAATAACAAATCTTTTGTAATTTTTTTTTTCATTGCATTTGTAATAAAGCCTGTTCTTTTGCCAAAAAATTAAGCTACTAACGACGAAAATCGGTGGATATTCGGAGTTTTAATAATTAAATAATGTTACTCATACGCCATATCGTACATACTCGTACATCTACTCATAGTAGCATGATCCAAATTAAAATTTGAATTTTTTTCTTAAAATTAAATCATCTAAGAAAAATTGTCTTATCTTATAACGGTATACGTACCCATAATCTACGACCCAAAATTCAGTTTAAGTAAGTCTTCATTTTGTTATATCCGAATATCCGTATATTCGATTCGGAGTTTTAATCAGGTATGCGTATTTTCGGATTATCCGGATATTAAAAATATCGATAAAGAACTCACAGCCTTAGTTTACAAATATTCATATGTTTTTGACATTAATTGTACATAGCAATTTCTTAAGCTTCATGAATATGAAATACAAAGAAGAAACGAAAAGAATTGAAAATAATTGAGTTAAAAAATCTGAAGCGAGTAAAAAATACTTAAATAAATTTTAAAGCAAATAATGAAACCCTAACAGTTTAAAACCATTTCGAAACCGTAACCGTTATTTTTAGCTGAAAAATAACGAAACCGAAATCGATAGAAGCATAGAAACCGGTTCCAATCGGATTCGAGAAAACTTTACCTAATCAACTGCAGGATCTGGCAAAGACAAAGTCGTTTTTCTTCAGTAGCATAACTGTGCCGTTACACGATCAGGAATTCGCTTTCAAGATGTGCAGTACGATTTGAAGTTCGAAGGGGTTGTAAAAGGCACTTCCGAGAAAATAGTTTCAAACAAAAGTTACGTGCTTTCAGAATCTGAAACAGTAGCAAAACGTGTACTCTGCCGGCAAAAAGTATTGGCACAGCAAATTTTTCACAATATACGCATGTATTTTTTTTCTAATAATTTTCCGCCTATTTTTTTATAAAAATATAGTTCATTCTACAACAAAAACCATAAAAATATAATTCCAAAGCTTTGTGCAAAACTTCCGAAAATTGAGAAAATTTTCAACTTTTTAATCAGATTTTTTAGAATTTTTCTTAGTATGCAGTTTTGCAGTGCATTAAATTCTAATAAAAAACTGCAGGTTTGTAAAGAATCGCATTGATTTTTGAGAATTTTTTTTTTTGTTGAAGGTGCTTTGCATTTTTTCCATATAAAGTATGTATTTTCGAAAAATTTTTTTGTATGGAAGAGACTGCGTGAAAAAAAATTGCCAAAAATCAATGGTAAATCCCAGCTACTTAAAACTTATACTTTTTATAATAAAATTGATTTATGTCTTTCGTTGTAGAATGAAAAAGTATATATAAAAAATTGGGGAAAAAATATTATAAAAAATTTGTTACACATATTGCGAAAAATTTGCTGTGCAAATACCTTTTGCTGGTAGTATATATATAATTTAAACAAACGGATTACTTTCCGGACACTTTAACCCACATTCGGTCGCAAACAAAAACAAATAAATTTTAAGCAAAAAGCTAAACCTTGGGGAGAAATATAATTATGTATAGGTACCCTTCATAACCAAAGTACAAATAAAAAAATGTTCTGAGTAGCTTTTCAATACTTTTTGAGTTCCTGAAATGCAAGAAAAAGTTCTGAAAAATCAGGCGGAAAAAAACAAATTTTCAAAAAAGTCGAAACAGTTGAATGTTTGAAAAAAAAAATCTACAAAATTACGCAAAAAAAACATTTTTCAAAAAAGTTGAATAATAAAAAAAAAATAAAACTGTTCTAAATAATTTTTCAGTAGCTCTAAAGTTCCTGAAAAGGAAAAACAACAGTGCGCCAAAATTAGAGAAAAAGTTTACGTATTGACAAAAAATTAAAATTTTTCTGAGTAGCTTTTCAATCATTCCAGAGTTCCTTAAAAGGACAAAAACACCAAAATAACACCAAAAAAACAAGTTTTTCAAAAAATTTGAATGTTTGAAAAATAAAATAAAATTAAAAATATTCTGAGCAGCTTTCCACTTATTCCAAAGGGGGAAAAATTCTGCGAAATAAAGCAGAAAAATTATTTTTTTTCGAAAAAGTTCAAATTTAAAAAAAAAACTAACTTTGAAACTGTTCTGAGTAGCTACTCAATAGTTCCAGATTTGCTGAAAAGGTTCTGCAAAATTACACAGAAAAAAAAATTTGTTTCCAAAAGTCGAGGAAGTTTAATATTTGAAACAAAAAAATATCAAAACTGTTCTGAGTAGCTTTTCAATAGATGTATAATTCCCGAAAAGTTTAAAAGTTGTTTTTTTCAAAAACTAAACTTTTTCGACTTAAAAAATCATGTTTATTTTCTTTTTAGGAGAAATCTAGAACTTTGAAAAACTACTTAGAACAACTTTTTTTTTCTTTTTTGGCCATACCGTATGTCAAATTCACAGACATCGCTTATAGTTACACTTGTCACTTTCATATTTTTTTAACCTTGTGTCGATGAGAATAATCACAAAGAAGCAAACAAATACCTTTACTTTAAAAAATTTGCATGAATTTAGTTTACGACCGACAAAAATTGCTGAAAGTATTAAATTATTTAATTAGATATTTTTGTTTATGCGAATATTTTTTTTATATTTATTTCAATATATATTTATTGAGCTTTGCACCACGATTATGTTTTTTAGGAAAAATTGAAAACGCAAAAAAATCTAAACGATGGAAGTTAGGTAAAGCTGCTTTTTCGGAGCTCACCACATCTCCTCATCAGACAACAAGAGTTTACGGGGTGTGCATAGCATAGCTCAGTGGTTCATGTTGCTTTTTCCATTTTTCCTAAAAAACATAAACGTGGTACAAAACTCAATAAAAATATTGAAATTGAAATTTTCTAGTTTTTTTTTCAAGCATCTCTATTCATATTCGTGAAGCTTATTTCAGTTAGTTTTATTGCTTTGACCACTCCAAAACACTTAAATGTCAAGGCGTGACAACTCAAGCAGTATTTCCACTCGTCGATTTCTCAATAAACACAAAGCTAGAATTTCTTTATTACTTTCGCCAATTTAAATACATCTGCTTATTTGCATTTGCTGCTTATATTTAAGTTATCGTAAAAGCAACGTCCAGCTCGTTACAGTTTAATCGTAAATAAATCGAATTTTTCAGTTATTTCGAATAGCTTTTCCTTTAATTTCTTTGGCAAGTGAAGTGATTATTTACACGCTGCTGCCCAAAACTTATTTAATGATTTCATTTTATTTTATTTACTTTTGAGTATATATTTTTACTAAAGTATCTTTTTCCACACTTTCCTTGGAAGATGAAGCCAATAAGTGTAGATAAGCTAAACTAAAATGTACTGTAGCAAATTAAAATAAAAATCTATAAAAAAGAAGAAAAAAATTTACAGAAGGCCAAGTTCCCACATTTATATGTATACCTACGTAAATAATTAGCTGCTGTAAATAACGTTGAAAACTAATTTCCATATTCAATTTTCTTAAGTGCTAACAGTTAAATATTTGCATTTACATCTGCTTTAAATACAATTTTTGCGAGCGGCAGAGACCACTGAAGTTGAAGCCGCAAAGCATTTGAGAAATGCATTTGAGCTATTCTGTAAGCAACATGCTTTTAGAAATGTTTAAATCACTAATAAGGATGTAAATTAATTGTTAAATAGCTAATAGAGTGTTCACCGATCTTTGCAAACCTTCGTTGTGTTATGTTTTACCAAAGCTCATCAAACATAGTGATTCAAATGCTCATCTAATTATTTATTTACATAAATGAAAATATAGCAAGAAGTTTGGTATGTCATCAGCTAACTTGTAGGGAAAACCTACAATTACAAGCTGGCGAATTTGGAATGTTTACTTGGCAACATTTCTTCTTTTTTTTTTGGTTTCAGAAACTAAAGGACTTTTGGTAGTTGATGTTTCTGTGCTACCACTTGTCCATTAAAATAGAAAAGATATTGGTATTTTAAGAATTCTTAATACGCAATGTTTTGTTGTGAAATTTGTGGGCGTAAATCGCTTTGCTAAAATATTGAAATTTGTACCAGAGGAAAATAGTAAAAAAAAAGCGGCATAGCTGGCGAAAATATAAATAAAATATAAATAAATAGTTCATAGAGCCAGTACGCCTTCACAAAGCTCTAACAGGGGATCACAATAACCCAATCGACACGCTAAAGCACGGGAGCTACATGCAGTATCTGGGTGAGAGCCGAAGACTCTTGCTTCTTATTTATTTCCTGGGCTGTACATCAGTTCACTGTAGTAGACCAGAATTTGGCGCTCCAACAACCACTTTTGGAAGAGAACAAAGGCCGGCTTCAAAGCTCACCAAAGTAGGACAACTGCAATGAGCTTAATAAACATTTTACTCATACAAATCGCTATGACAAGCTGGAATCTTACACGTCTACTTTGACAGGTAATAAGTGACATATCCCCTGTTCTATATAAACTTTGAGAAGCACCGCTCTTGCTCGGTTACATTCCCAGCAGATGATCTCAGGTTAAGTTCGTATTTTTACCAAACCCGCCTATACTTAGTTTCTTTCCCTTAAATGGAATGAAGAAAACACAAAATCCAAGTTTCCCAGAAACGGAAATGGATCTTTAAAACAAATTGAACCACCGTGGAGTCATTCTGGATCCCAAACTTAACTGATAGCCAAACGTTGAAGAGAATGTTTGGAAACAGATGGGGTACCAAAAATTGTGCACTGGGTGTACACAGCTACCCATACTTACTTATGGGGCGCTGGTATGGTGGCCTGCCCTTACTGAGCGGAATTTACGGTATGTACATCAAAAAAAAATGTATTCGCGAGAGCGCAGGTGAATATCCTCTCCGATAGACAAGCGACCATTCAGACACTATCTTTTACATCTTTTAGATCTCAACTAGTAGATGACTGTAGGGGAGTGCTGGCCCTGGACATCGGGACATTTACGGAAACGAGGCAGCGCATGAACTAGCAGGGAGACTAAAGTAAAAATTACCGAAATTTATCACTCGAAGGCCAAGCAGAGATATTTCCGTACAGGATCGTACAGAATTACTCGGAAGTTCTGGGTGTCCTACGACCCACAAAGATGATACATTCAAACTTAACACATTGGATACAGGGCAGCGTCCCTTTGGGGTACTTGATGAAAGGATTGTATTGCCCTTCGATAATTCCTGTCGCAGTTGCTATAACCCGAACTCAGAAGAGACAGTCTAGCAGTTCCTGCGCGTGTGTCCATCCCAATAGGGCTGTACAATATCTATGAGTGCAGCTGCCTCTCTCTGTATGACGTAATGAAATTTATTATAGCCGCCGAATGGCTGTAAGTTGCACAATGAATCAATATGGAAAGCTTGCTAATTGCTTATCCCCACGGTGACAATTTACTTAAACAAAGCAACCAACCGATTCCTGATTCGGGCAAAATCTAAATAAGAAAACAAAAATTTCTAAGAGCGGTCGCCCCTCCGCAGTCAATGGCGAACCTTCGAGGGCAATTCTGCTATATAAGGGCTTTTCATAAAATCCGTTCGGCCGTTCTGGGGGTCACGTACAACTGTAGGTCCTGCCGTTTAAATATCGTTCGCGCAGCCTGTGACCGGCTAGTATTTAAATTTCTTTTTGTCAAAATATTACTCGCTGGTTAAGGATCCTCCAGATTGTGGAGAGTGGAATTAATGAGCCCTCCCTTGAAAATTTTTCTGACACCTCCTCGCCACGTTACACAAAAGACAAGTGACTGCTGAATTGCTTCCTTAATAATAGAATTTCAACATCTGGCTTTTTATTGTTATTAATCACTTTGCGTAATATTTTTCATCAAAAAGTGCAATTATTTTAGAATGCTTCAATAGGCTTTTTAGGACGTACTCAATGCACCATTTTTTACTTTGCCATCTATGTATTGTAGCTGCTTTTGGTGCGGCAAACAGAAGCCTATTCTTACATTCATTTGCTCTTTTCTAAACGAATTTTTGTTTAAATACATACATATATGTATATTTATAAGGATGTACATTCATTTTTTTTTATACATATGTGCATATGTACTATACTTTTTTCCAACCAACTCATTCGTTTATTTACCTCCTACACGGTCTGGTAATTTTTATGTATCTCTCTAGCTGATGTCACAGCCTTCATACATACATATGTACGTATATAGTAGACTCGGACACTTGACGCCGTTATACGCGTCCTTTACAGGGATTTACTGCATGGCAGTCGCACTGCGTCTGCCCACGCTTGATGACGCTTTGTCAACCGAAATGCTTAACTAACACACATTTGCATAGCGCTTTTGATAAATGAGCACATTCATTCTTGTCCACACTCTCCCTCATACATATGTATGTACATATGAACTTATATATAAGCAGTGTTGCCGCGCATAATTTTTAGTGGTAGCTAAATTCCTTTAAAAAAGGGGCTAAAAAAGAGCTAAAAAAAGTCGTTGTGGCTAAAAATGGTAGCTAGAATTTTTTATTTACATACACATATATAAGTATACGTGTAAACATTTTCAATAAGTAATGGTATATAAAAATAATGAACTCTGGAAAAAAAGCTAATATTTTATCCAACCAAAAACCTTTTTGTATAAAAGGGGAAATATACGACACCAGCTTGCTGGTTCCAGCAAGTGATTGTACCATCAGGCTCGAAGCATATAACTTACCAGCATGCTGGTACAATATTTATTTCTTTAAAAATGAGGTCGAGGAAAGATCGAAATGATTAGAGCCGTAATTTCATAATTATTCCAGCATTTTGTTAAGCATTGTTTTCTTTGTAATTCACAACTGCAATATCGTGAACGTTATCTTCCACAAACACGGCTTTGACTCATATAGTGCAAGAAATATCAGCCAAAATACTTTTTACATTGAAAATTGAGATAATTTCACCACTCACGACACCAGTATGCTGGTACAATCACACCACAAGAACATACACGGTCAATCGACTTGATGGGTCGTTTAACAAATTTAGCATATTAAGGGCCGTGAACTTATCTATTTTAAACTATAGTTAAATCGTTTACAGATAAGTTAACAGCCCCAACACTTTTACAGTATGTATGGATAAAAGCATAAGGAGCATACAATACATATATGTATATATATCAGTCTTTCTTAGTTTAAAAATTCATCTCTTACATAAATGCAAAAAAAAAAAACAAATTAAGCATATACAACTTTTTCATGCCAAGTATGAATAAATTCTAAAAAGGGCTAAAAAAAAGGGCTAGGGGCAATTTTAAATTTATGTGGCCAAAAAAAATATATGGTAGCTAAATCTAGCCACCAAAGGGCTAAAACGGCAACACTGTATATAAGCTCAAAATAGACATGTCTTCCGTTATATATGTAGGTGTAAAAACACAATAGAGCATTTTTGCAATGAATATGATGGTTCTCTACATTGTTTGATTATTTATGTTGTTGTTGCTATCGTTGTTTGTGCTCGCTGCTTGCTTAGACATCTATTTAAATGACAAAAACAATGCACTCGTTGTTGTTAACTTTATTTCCGGTACTTGCACGCGCCATTCCTTTCGTTTGTCTGTTTCCATAGTAGTCAACACAAATTGTTGCTGCTCTTCCGCTGTTGCGCCTTTTATGGGCAACACTCACATTGCAAAATATTATGCCACCGCGCCATTTATTGTTGCAGATTTTTTCTTTTGCTTGCTCATTTTTGGAATTCCACTTTAGTTCTATTTCCGTTCGTCTTGCTCATTTATCTTTTTTGCTTTTAGAGTCTCATCTTTATATATATTTCTTGTCCAGGATAAAAGACCTATACGGTTCGCCCGAACTTCAAGAATGAGATGTCAAATTAAAGCGATTTATATATAGATTTGCAAACTGGTTTTAGATTTTCGAAAAAAAGCTGCCACCTGTTGAAAACTTAAATTCAAATTACTTATTAATCTAGGCCATCAAATCCGCACCGTTCGTTCGATTTTCGGGCCATGGACTGTAGATGTGCATTAATGTTTTACTTTTTTGAAAAGAGTTGCCACCTTTTAAAAAATGTTATTCAAATTATAAAAAAAAAAAAATAAATAAATTATGACAAACTCTGTATCAAACGAAATTGTTTTGAA
>NW_023465562.1:4151-8600 GCF_013731165.1 Rhagoletis pomonella | reverse complement strand
TCGTCGATTTGACAGCATCCACCCAATCGCTGACGTCATAAAATACTTTTGTTTACATTCACTGTTGCCAACTTAATGCTTTTCGCACCAAATTTAGTGGATATTCAAAACCCGAATATTTTTGAGTATGGTGCTTGGTGCGTTTTTGGTGCTTTTGTTTTTAGTTTGAAGACACCAAATTATAAAATCTTAAAAAAATGGAAGCAAAATTTATAGCAATCATAAGCGTGGTAAGCAACTTCACAAAAATTTTAATAAAATCATGGCACAATCATAAGCGACAACAAAATATGTGGCAGCACCTTCAATCAAGCCAGAAAAAATCGACCGTCGTGCAAGAAACATTGATTTTTATTAATTTGAATCGGCATCCTTACAATATAATTATGTATGCATATAAAGTCCATAAAATACACCAATAAATATTTGGTGCTTTTTCAAATTGAAAACTTGGCAATACTGCCTTTTGTTCGATGCTTCCTCTTTTTCTTGTCGAGTTCGTCTTGCTCTCTCATTCTGGTATTTATTGACGTCACGGCCAGTTACTCTCAGCTCGATTGGCGCAATCTTGTATTCTATCATTCTTGTGTCGGGTCGTTATCGGTTGTTAGGTTCGTTGCGTATGTGTTTTTCCTATCTGGTATTTTTCTTATATAGCAGAATTTTGAGTATCTGTCTACTGTAGTTATATATATTTGGTTGTCCATAAAAAATGTATCCATGTGTAAATGTGTACCTACTTCATTTGGTATTGGTGTTTTTCCGTAAAATAATTTATTCGGTCGTCTGTCGTATTTATATTTTTTACATATCTCACATATTTGTGCTGCCTTCTTTGCCATATCTTGCATGTTAGGCCAGTAATAGCTCTCAGAGAGTTCTTTTATATTATTTCTATAATTTCTATGTGCTCTTCTGTGTAGTTGTTCAACTATCTCATTCTGTTCATTTTCGTCAGTGATGTCTCTGATTAATGCATTTGCTATTACAAAATTAGTTGTTGGGAAAGTTTGTACTAGTGTGGTTTTTATTTGATATAGAATTTCTTCTGTAGTGATTATGGCGTTAATATTGTTTGGGTGTAATACGCCTTTAATATCACTTATCAATTGTTCTATAGTGGTGAAGTGTATGGTATGTCTAAATTTTCCGAATATATTTTTACTCTCTATTCTTACTAATCCATTGTTAGTTTGGATAATAATTTGATTATTAAAATGGCTTAAGCTAGTGCCTACCCTTCTTATGGTTTCAGTGGGTGAGCTGAGTTGAGAGTGCTGCGATTCTGAGTCGGTTAATTGATTAATTTGTTGCCGACTTAGTGCGTCTGCAACTATGTTTTGAGAACCTGGTTTGTATACCAATTTGGCACCGTATTCTTCTATTTGGTTTTTCCACCTTTTTAGTTTATTATTAGGGTTCTTCCCTGAAATAGAGTAGGTTAAGGACTGATGATCCGTGTAGATTGTAAGGTCCATATAAATAGTTCCTGAGTTTTTGTAGTGCCCAAATTATGGCTAATAACTCTTTTTCGTTCGTGCTATATTTTTGTTCCGTCTCGCTTAGTGTTCTGGATATAAAACAAATGGGATTTCTACCTTGGGATAACACAGCTCCTATGGCAAAATTACTTGCGTCCGTGGTTAAATCAAAGGGTTAATTGAAATCGGGTTGAAAGAGTTCGACTTGTGCTTGTAATGCCTTTTTTAATATATTCATCGCTTTTATGGCTTCCTCATCTAATTTTATTTGCATTCATTCACTTTGATTTTTCTTTACGAGACCGTTTTCTCCTCTTAAAAACAATGTTAGGGGTTTAGTAATCTTGGCGTAGTCTTTGATGAATTTTCTATAATATCCTGCTAGTCCTAAAAATGATCTTAATTCTTTCAGATTCATAGGCACCGGGTAATTTTTTATGGTCTCAATTTTTTGTGGGTCTACGGTTATTCTGTTATGTTTAATAATATGTCCCAAATATTCAGTGCGGTCTTTGAAAAAATGAGATTTTTCGTATGAAATCTTCATATTTGCTTGACGCAGTGCATTTGTAACAATTCTTATGTGTTCCATATGTTTATCGTGTGAGGATGAATATATTAACACATCGTCTATATATACATGCACGAATTTTCCTATGTAATTCCTTAATATGTCATCTACGCATCTTTGAAATATTGAAGGTGCGTTCTTTAGTCCAAACAGCAGCCTTAAGAATTCATATTTTGCTCCGTTTATGCTAAAGGCTGCGTTTTCGGTGTCTGACTCCTTGATTTTTATCTGATGGAAACCTGCTTCCAAATCTAGGGTTGTAAAAACAGTTGCTTTACCTAAATTCTGTATTGTCATGTTGACATCGGGTATGGGATATCTATCGGTAATGGTTTCGCTATTCAATTTCTGGAAGTCTATGACCATTCTTCTCTTAGGGTTTCCTAACTCGTCAGTTCCTTTCTTTGGTACTGTCCATACGGGTGAGTTATAGGGACTTTTACTGGGTTTAATTATATTATTCTCTAGCATTTTATTTATTTCTTTATTTATAAAATTATTGTCTGAAAAGGGGTAAGGGTACTGTTTCGTCCATATCGGCTCTTCAGTTTTAGTGCGGATCGTCGCTTCAATTGTTGTTGTAAATGGTAAAATACGATTTGTTTCCTCATTAATTCTCATAATTTCTTCAACTTCTTTTTTATATTTGCTCTCATCTATTGTGAAATTTACTTGACTGACATCCATTTCTTTTTTCTTCTGTTCTGTTCTCCTGACATACATCATTTTATATTCGAACAGATCTATCTTAGCTTTCATTTCTCTCAAGGATTGTTCTCCTAATATCATATCAAATTCTTTTAATTCTTCGATTTCAAAAAATGTTAATTCTTGTCCTAGCATTCTAATCTTCTTGGCTGAGTTTATTGTGTTTGAACCATACAGAGTTCCACTAACAAATTGTTTAACTGGGAAGCTCTTTCCATTTGGAATATTTTTCCTAATATAATTTAATGTCGAACCTGTGTCTATTAAAACTAATAGTTTTTTGTTATCATGTAAAATAATCTGAAGACACGGCAGATTATTTACTCGTCTAAAAAAATAGCTCTATTTTCAAATTCGCTTTCATCTATATTTACCCTTAATGACTGATCACTATTATTATCCGTTATTTGGTTGATCCTTTGTAGTTTCTGTGGTGCTATATTATATCTGGATGACGTTGGTTGGTGGTTTCGTTTAAATGGTTCTCCTCTATTGGGATTGAAAGGTGCGTATCCTGCTCTTTGTCGTTCATAGTTGTTTCTGAAGGGATTCTGTTGATACGATTGCTGTTGTTGATGCTGATTATTCGTGGGTTGCCGGAATCTTCCTATTGATGTATCCACGTCCATTGGTGTCGGGTTTGATCTTTCCATGTGGGGAATAGGTTGAACTCCTGGTTGATACTTCCGTTCGTTTTGTGGGTGTTTGGGGTAGTTATAAGCTTCTCGTCGTATCGGATTGTTCTGCCTTTTATAAAGAATCTCCGTGGCAATTGCGTATGCACTTTCTAAATCTCTTGGTTTTGCTGCATATAATGTGTGTTGAGTAAATTCATCATTTATGCCATTGCGGAAGCAATCTATGGCCATTTCTTTTGTGACCTGCTGTAGAGAGTGAGTATTCCCTGGGTAATCAATTTCGCATTTAGTCATTGCTAAATTAAAGATTTGACAGATCTTGCTGTGGAATTCGGATAGCGTCTGTCTTCCTTGTATTTGTCTTTTCATTTCCTCTATGAGGGCGTTATAGCTTCTAGTATCGGCGTAGCTGTATTCTAGGCGATTGAGTATTGCTTGTAAGTGAAATACTGTGCCATGATTCTGTAGAAGAGTTGCTGGTTCTCCTTCGATCTTCGTGTGACGTATTATAAATAATGCATCGTAATATGGTTTGGTATCTCGAAAGGCTTCTATGGGACTCATTGCTGATATGATGGTTGCCCTCCATGTCCTGTATTTGGATGTGTCTCCGTTGAACACTGGTAGCCGTTCGATTAGTCTCAAATTTATTTCATTTGCATTGCTAATTGTGCTTCTACAGCGGCATAAGCTTGTTCCAAGGTTACTACCCTTGCTTCCATAATGATTCCTCTGCCTTGATCAAACACTTGTAATCGCTTTTTTCGGAAGCGGTCCAGTTTTATTTTTGGTTCTCCTTGTCCTCTTTTTCAGGACGTGTGGAATTTGATTTTTTAGGAGTTCCTTTTATTATTCACTTATTGAGCCCCCAGTTAAATTCATACTCTCGATGTACATAAATAAATATAATTTTATTGGTACCAAGATGTACTTAAATCAATTCTAACCTGAAGTTCATATGCTTCAGTATAATAGAAGACTAACTTATTTCTATGCTTAATCCTCTATTTATAGGCTCTGGTTTCTTTTGTTTATTGGTTGCTGATAATCT
>NW_023465562.1:0-4141 GCF_013731165.1 Rhagoletis pomonella | reverse complement strand
GCTGATAATCTTCAATAGGAATGTTTTGGTTGCTGATAATGTTCAATAGGAATCTTTTATGTAAACTACTGATTCTGTATCATACATTGGATGATGTCATCGGTACAGTAGTGTATTTTCTGTTACACTAACTCTCCTCCCTCTTAAAATTAAATGTCCTCATTTACAATTTGGACTCTAGTAATTTTCGTTTTCTTTCTTCATGGTCTTTTTGACATTGTATTAGTGCTCTTTGATAAAGTATATTCCTTCTCTTTACTCTAAATTCTAATAATAGTTTGGTTATTGTGATTAATAGGGTTATAATTAATATAGTTATAAATGTAGCCTTAATTGGATTTTGTTCAATTGGTACAAATATGGATGATATTTCGTCTAGATTATTGAACTTGTATTCTGATTGAGATTCTAAGTATTCTAATATATCTAAATTTTCTTTATGCTTTTTATGGAGTATTTTTACCATAGTTTCCTTAATGTTTATATATTCTTCATTATTTAATGTTATATTGGTTTTGAAATAAATTGAAAAATCTCCATCTAAAATCTCGTTGTTTAATATATTAAATCCGCTAATAATAATGTTTCCGTTACCATAATTAATAAAGGGTGGATTCTTTTCTTTTATCATTTTACATTGAGCATTATTTTTCTCTAATATTTGTATTGTACATTCGTCCCTTTTATTCTGCTTACATATAGTTTGATCTATAAAAACTTTACATTTATTGATTCTTACGTATTGATTTCCTTTGCATAAAGCAATATTTTTATCCATAATTAATTTTCCTTTTTTTGAAGCTAATGAGTGGATGTAGAATTGTTCACATTTTTCTTTGGTTTTTGGGTATTTGTAAACTGTTACAAAGTTTTGTTTGAATTTAACAATTTTAATTTCTGCATATTCTAAAATATTTATGGTTAAAACATTTGTTTTTTCTTTCGCAATGATTTCTGTGATTTCTTCTAAGTCTAATGAAGTTGACAGGAAGTTGTTATTTTTTGCTAAATTAATTGTAGTTAGGAGAGTATTTAGTTCATTGTAGACTTCTGTGAGTATTAATTTTTCAGAGAAATCCTTGGGGTTTAATTTCTTTAACATTTTTTCGAAATTACTATTTATTATTTTTTGTTTATTATGTCCCTCAATTAATTGATTGATTCTTGTCTGTATCTCTACTTCATCATCGTGGTCTGGTGTGCCCGTTATCCATTTTAATATTGTCCCTAATGCGTTTAATCCTCTTCTAAATCTATTAACTGGATTTATCTGTTTTATTAATATTTCAATTTTTTGGTGTAATATTTTCATTTCAGGATTTGAATCTAAAGTGTATTTTGAGTTTAATATATTTTGGTATTATGTTAATATTCTATTTAAATTTGTAATATGATATAAATAATCGTAGCTATCAAATATAAAAGCTGGATTCGTTTCCATTAATATATAATCTTTTCCTTTCAGGTTTGTAATATTTGTGTCTGAACTAATTCTCTTTATGCACAGCAAGATTATTATTATTATGAGTATCATTTCTAGTTCGTACGGATGTTATCTTTGTGTATTATTCTATTATCAGTTGTTGTGACTGTTCTACCGTTATCCTGTTCAATTATTTTTTTCATGAATCTATCGTGTTTTTTATTTCTTCGGCTTCTCTTAACGTAAATAATATCTCCTTTCTTGTAAATTATTTGTTTGTTCGGTACCTTCTGTTGGGTGATATCTCTTTCTTGATTATATTGAATTCTATTTCTGACGACTTTATAGTCGTATCCTCCTCTGTTGAAAAACACGTCCTCGGGTTTATGTCCTGTGACCGAGTGAATGGTTTTATTGTACTGTCGTACTGCTTCGAATATTACCTCTTCGTGTTTGCCTTTGGTTTCCTTTACTAGTAAGTTAGTTAGATCCACTATTGTGCTGTGCGTCCGCTCTACTTGACCGATCGTTGTCGAATGTTGTGGTGGCACTGCTGTGTGCTGTATATGTAGTCGATCGTATACAGATTTTGCTACTACATTAACGTATGTCGGGTCCACGATCCAGAAAATAAAGGTCGCGCCATTCGCGGACCGCTAACCCTCTCGTCGTCGATTTGACAGCATCCACCCAATCGCTGACGTCATAAAATACTTTTGTTTACATTCACTGTTGCCAACTTAATGCTTTTCGCACCAAATTTAGTGGATATTCAAAACCCGAATATTTTTGAGTATGGTGCTTGGTGCGTTTTTGGTGCTTTTGTTTTTAGTTTGAAGACACCAAATTATAAAATCTTAAAAAAATGGAAGCAAAATTTATAGCAATCATAAGCGTGGTAAGCAACTTCACAAAAATTTTAATAAAATCATGGCACAATCATAAGCGACAACAAAATATGTGGCAGCACCTTCAATCAAGCCAGAAAAAATCGACCGTCGTGCAAGAAACATTGATTTTTATTAATTTGAATCGGCATCCTTACAATATAATTATGTATGCATATAAAGTCCATAAAATACACCAATAAATATTTGGTGCTTTTTCAAATTGAAAACTTGGCAATACTGCCTTTTGTTCGATGCTTCCTCTTTTTCTTGTCGAGTTCGTCTTGCTCTCTCATTCTGGTATTTATTGACGTCACGGCCAGTTACTCTCAGCTCGATTGGCGCAATCTTGTATTCTATCATTCTTGTGTCGGGTCGTTATCGGTTGTTAGGTTCGTTGCGTATGTGTTTTTCCTATCTGGTATTTTTCTTATATAGCAGAATTTTGAGTATCTGTCTACTGTAGTTATATATATTTGGTTGTCCATAAAAAATGTATCCATGTGTAAATGTGTACCTACTTCATTTGGTATTGGTGTTTTTCCGTAAAATAATTTATTCGGTCGTCTGTCGTATTTATATTTTTTACATATCTCACATATTTGTGCTGCCTTCTTTGCCATATCTTGCATGTTAGGCCAGTAATAGCTCTCAGAGAGTTCTTTTATATTATTTCTATAATTTCTATGTGCTCTTCTGTGTAGTTGTTCAACTATCTCATTCTGTTCATTTTCGTCAGTGATGTCTCTGATTAATGCATTTGCTATTACAAAATTAGTTGTTGGGAAAGTTTGTACTAGTGTGGTTTTTATTTGATATAGAATTTCTTCTGTAGTGATTATGGCGTTAATATTGTTTGGGTGTAATACGCCTTTAATATCACTTATCAATTGTTCTATAGTGGTGAAGTGTATGGTATGTCTAAATTTTCCGAATATATTTTTACTCTCTATTCTTACTAATCCATTGTTAGTTTGGATAATAATTTGATTATTAAAATGGCTTAAGCTAGTGCCTACCCTTCTTATGGTTTCAGTGGGTGAGCTGAGTTGAGAGTGCTGCGATTCTGAGTCGGTTAATTGATTAATTTGTTGCCGACTTAGTGCGTCTGCAACTATGTTTTGAGAACCTGGTTTGTATACCAATTTGGCACCGTATTCTTCTATTTGGTTTTTCCACCTTTTTAGTTTATTATTAGGGTTCTTCCCTGAAATAGAGTAGGTTAAGGACTGATGATCCGTGTAGATTGTAAGGTCCATATAAATAGTTCCTGAGTTTTTGTAGTGCCCAAATTATGGCTAATAACTCTTTTTCGTTCGTGCTATATTTTTGTTCCGTCTCGCTTAGTGTTCTGGATATAAAACAAATGGGATTTCTACCTTGGGATAACACAGCTCCTATGGCAAAATTACTTGCGTCCGTGGTTAAATCAAAGGGTTAATTGAAATCGGGTTGAAAGAGTTCGACTTGTGCTTGTAATGCCTTTTTTAATATATTCATCGCTTTTATGGCTTCCTCATCTAATTTTATTTGCATTCATTCACTTTGATTTTTCTTTACGAGACCGTTTTCTCCTCTTAAAAACAATGTTAGGGGTTTAGTAATCTTGGCGTAGTCTTTGATGAATTTTCTATAATATCCTGCTAGTCCTAAAAATGATCTTAATTCTTTCAGATTCATAGGCACCGGGTAATTTTTTATGGTCTCAATTTTTTGTGGGTCTACGGTTATTCTGTTATGTTTAATAATATGTCCCAAATATTCAGTGCGGTCTTTGAAAAAATGAGATTTTTCGTATGAAATCTTCATATTTGCTTGACGCAGTGCATTT
>NW_023465561.1:0-8602 GCF_013731165.1 Rhagoletis pomonella | reverse complement strand
TATAAGTCCAAGGTTCAATCTTTGCGCAACATTAAAAAAATCAACAAACTCTCGTAAAATTGTCGAGCTTTTTAATTAGATTTCCTAGAAATACATATTTTGAGTATGCAGTTTTGAAGCCCGATCAATTAAAACAAAGTGCATGTTTAAAATAGCTGTGACTTATCGTTCATTTTTAATATAGATATATTTTTTTGATGGAGGTTTTGCTCATTTTCTCCATAAAAAAAAAACGTCGAGCATACTTAGATAATATGGAAGAAAATGACCGACATCGCCAAAAAAATACCACAAATCAACGGTAAATCCCAGCTACTTTAAACTTGCACTTTATTATACTGAAATTGAATGAGCTAAAAAACTGCAAATTCTTAAAAAAAAATTTAAATAGAAAGCTCGAAATTTTTATGAAAGTTTGTCAATTTTTTTAAATGTTGTTCAAAGATTTAAACTTACTTTCATACAGTTTTTGTTAAGGATTAAACTATATTTTTATAAACAAATATTTAAAATTAAAAAATAATAAAATAAATAGTCAAATCTAGTCAATATGTGAGTGTCATGAAGTAATGATATTTAAGAACATCTTTTTCTTAATTAACGACGACATTGTTTCTATATGCAGCTTTTGTTTTAATAAGATTTCAAAACTTACAAAGGCAAAAACGAGAAGGCGAAGACAAAAAAGTATTAAAAATATTCCCCGCAGTGATTTTTCAGAGCTATATATTTATAGGATTCATCAAAAAATTCAACTAAAAAGTAGTGCGTAGTAGGAAAGTATATTGTAAACGAAATTGTATCAAAAAAGGACAATTGTACCAAAAATGTCAACACTGAGCAAGCCCGTCTATACAGTGTTGCCGTTGTGTGACTAAAAAGGCAATTTGACCCTTTTTGAGCACCAATATCCCTTGACCCGACTTTTTGAAAATTTTGATTTTTTGACCCATTTCCAAAATTATGTGCGACCTTTGCCCCTTTTCAGAGATTTTTTTTAGGAAATGTTAACAGAACCAAGCTATTAAAGAATATTTCCTCCTGCAAGTACGAAAAAATGCATCACTTAAAACTTTTAAGGGAAATGGAACTCTTCTCAATTTATGTGTATGATTGCAACCTTGTTTTGTGAAAAGCTTGTCAAACGATTTTCTTTTTAAATTCAACAAATTTATTCTTTGGGTGGTATTATCACTTGCGAAGCGAATGATTTTGGGGAAGCGAACGGTTTGGCGAAGCGAAATGAAGGACAGAGAAGGCATTAAGAATGTTCGCGATGCAAAGAACTTCCACAAGCTGGTAAAAAATAACACTCTTAATGCATATTTAAGTTGCGTGCGCCAATCCATTCGCTTCGCCAAACCGTTCGGTTCGTCAAATTCATTCGCTTCGCAAGTGATAATACCGCCCTTTTTTTCGTCAATGAGCCCCTTTTTTCGACTTTCTAAAAATTCCCAACGGCAACACTGCGTCTATACATAACGGTTGTTAAGTCATCTGTCCCTTGCAAGAGGCTTTTCTCAAAAACAGATACAACTATATTAAAATCTCGAAACCGCCTTTCAGGAAAACACTTGGAAAAGTTGATGTTTTTGTTAAACTCATTTTATATGAAAAAACTTTATTAATCTTGTAAAAATGTATTCTAGTGTTTTTTGAAATCAAATACTATAGACAAATAATTGTTGTCTTAAATTTTTAAGGTAAATAATCTTGTAAAAATGCATATTTTTTGTGAAAAAAACAATACAATTACTTTTAAAAATATGCAAAATCGTAGTCTATGTACAAGTACTCGACACCTTTCTGATACTGAGTAGGTATCGATACCTTGTTTGATACAAGTACAAGTACTGATTTGAGTAATACCTTGATGGTATCGATTTATCCTTACCCAGAAGATCCAAACATGCACACAGTAATCAACAGAATCCACAGAAGACATTCGATTCTTGAGTTCCAGTACCTCATTCATCAAAAAGCTTTGTGTGAAAAGGCTGGTTTCGCCTCCGCTGTAATATAATGGCCAGTGGCGGATTTAAGAAAAAGGGCCCTGTCAGCAGTGTTGCCGTTTTAGCCCTTTGGTGGCTGGATTTAGCTACCACATACTTTTTTTGGCCCCATAAATTTAAAATTGCCCCTAGCCCTTTTTAGCCCTTTGGAGAATTTACTTATACTTGGCATGAAAAAGTTGTATATGCTTAATTTGATCTATTTTTTTTCATTTATGTAAGAGATGAATTTTTAAACTAAGAATGACTGATATACATATGTACATATAGTTTAAAATAGATAAGTTTACGGCCCTTAATATGCTTAATTTGTTAAATGGCCCATCAAGTCGATTGACTGTGTATGTTCTTGTGGTGTAATTGGTTTTTGGTTGGATAAAATATTTACTTTTTTCCACTGCCTGTCAGCAATTTCCAGTTTTGTAGTACATATCATTAACCAACAAATATTTTCGGTATGGCAAACAATTTTTATTGAAGACAAAAGGTTTCATTATGCAACTTTGAATCCGCGTTTTGCTTTTTGTTAGCAAATATTTCCATTGCGGGATTCAAACTCACGTAGTTTGCCACTAATCTTTTAATATAAAGGATAAAGAAATTATTGAGTGTGTTTTCAGCTAAAGAACCAGGGCGCTATTCTTTAACGGTTTTTAAAGAGTTCATAACACGTTCAGGATTAGCTGAACCTATAGGTAAAGTCAAAATCAATCTGAACAAACTGCAGCATTCGGGAAAACCTTCCATTATATTGTCAATATTATTGTGGCTTATTAACATTTTATTTTAATATTGTTATTGAGCTTTGTACCACGATTGTGTTTATTAGGAAAAATGGAAAAGCAACAAACTTTAAGCGGTAGAAGTTATAGCTAAGTCAGAATTTCTGAAACGGGCCACTTCATTTATGTGATATTTTATTTCCAATTCTTCTTCTTATTTTTTGGCGCTGTAACCGCCTAAGCGATTTTGGCCGAGTTCAGAAATGCATGCCAGTCGTTTCTCCTCTGTGCCAACTGACGCCAATTGGAAACGCCAAGTGAAGCCAAGTCCTTCTCCACCTGATCTTTCCATCGCAGTGGGGGCCTCCCTCTTCCTCTGCTACCCCCAGCGGGTTCCGAGTTGAATACTTTCAGAGCCGGAGCGTCGGTGCCCATTCGAACGACATGACCAAGCCTGCGGAGCCGCTGTATTTTAATTCGCTGCACTATGTCCATATCGTTGTAAAGCTCATACAGCTCATCGTTCCATCGTCTGAGGTACTCGCTGTCGCCAACGCGTAAAGACCCGTAAATCTTCCGCAAAATCTTTCTCTCAAACACTCCAAGAGCCGCCTCATCGGATGTTGTCATTGTCCATGCTTCTGCGCCATATACCAGCACGGGCATGATGAGTGACTTATAGAGCGTGGTTTTCGTACGTCGAGAGAGGACTTTACTCCTGAATTGCCTACTCAGTCCAAAGTAGCACTTGTTGGCAAGAGTGATATTATTATCGGTGTTAATGCTGGTTCCCAAGTAAACGAAATTCTCTACTTTCTCGAAATTGTAACTGTCAACAGTGACGTGGGTGCCAAGGCGCGAATGTGCTGACTGTTTGTTTGATGACAGGAGATACTTCGTCTTGTACTCGTTTACCACCAGGTCTATTCGCTTTGCTTCCCTATCCAACTTGGAATAGGCAGAACAGAATTCGCGGTTTTTGTTACCGATGATGTCGATGTCATCGGCATAACCAGCAATTGCACGCTTTTGTAGTAAATTGTTCCTGAGCGGTTCAGTTCTGCAGCTCTTATTATCTTCTCCAACATCAGACTAAAGAAGTCACATGGAAGGGAGTCGCCCTGTCTGAAACCCCGTTTTGTGGCGAACGGCTCGGAGAGATCTTTTCCAATTCTGACGGAGCTGGTGGTATTGCTCAACGTCATTTTACACAGCCATATGAGTTTTGAGGGGATGCCAAATTCAGACATAGCGGCGTATAGGCAACTCCTTTTAGTGCTGTCAAAAGCGGCTTTAAAGTCGACAAATAGGTGGTGAGTGTCGATCCTTTTCTCGCGGGTCTTTTCCAAGATTTGGCGTATTGTGAATACCTGGTCTATGGTGGATTTGCCAGGTCTAAAGCCACACTGATAAGGCCCAATCAGTTCATTGACGGTGGGCTTCAGTCTTTCGCACAATACGCTCGATAAGACCTTGTAACCTATGCTTAGAAGGCTGATCCCGCGGTAGTTGGCGCGAATGGCGGGGTCACCTTTCTTGTGGATTGGGCAGAGCACACTTAAATTCCAGTCGTCGGGCATGCGTTCATCTGACCATATTCTGCACAAGAGTTGATGCATGCACCTTATCAACTCCTCGCCGCCGTACTTGAATAGCTCAGCTGGCAGGCTGTCAGCTCCAGCGGCTTTGTTGTTTTTCAGCCGCGTTATTGCTATACGTACCTCGTCATAGTCAGGCGGTGGAACGTCGACTCCGTCATCATCGACTGCGGGCTCGGGTTCTTCTTCTCCACAACTTTCTGTGCTGCTGCCATTTAGTAGGGCGGAAAAGTGTTCCCTCCATAATTTAAGTACGCTCTGGACATCAGTTACTAGGTCGCCATTATTGTTTTTACAGGAGTGCGCCCCGGTCTTTAAACATTCCGTAAGTCGCCTAACTCTCTGGTAAAATTTTCGGGCATTCCTCCTGTCGGCCAGCATTTCAAGCTCTTCGCACTCACGTATTTCTGCCTCTCTCTTCTTGTTGCGGCAAATACGTCTCGCTTCCCTCTTCAGATCCCTATAGCGGTCCCACATAGCGCGCGTTGCGCCCGATCGCAGCGTGGCCCTGTAGGCGGCATCTTTTTTCTCTGCAGCTTCCTGACACTCCTCATCGTACCAGTTGTTCTTTCGGGCTCGCTGAAATCCGACTACTTCTTCGGCGGCGGTACTTAATGAGCGGGAAATGTGGTTCCACTGCTCGCATATGTCGGTTTTTTGGAGAGTGCTCTCTGAGAGCAGGTGTGAGAGTCGAGTAGCGAAAGCGCTGGCTGTCTGTTGTGATTGCAGCTTTTCGACGTTAAGCTTTCCTTGCATATTTGGGCGCACATTTTTTGCTGCACAGAGGCGGGTGCGTATCTTGGCTGCAACAAGATAGTGGTCCGAGTCGATGTTTGGGCCTCGGAGTGTGCGTACGTCTAAAACACTGGAAGCGTGCCTTCCGTCTATCACAACATGATCGATTTGGTTTCTCGTTTTTCGATCCGGAGACAGCCACGTAGCTTGATGGATCTTTTTATGCTTGAACCTAGTACTGCATACTACCGGCGAAGTCGATCAGCCTCAATCCGTTGTCGGACGTTTCGTCGTGGAGGCTGAATTTTCCGACGGTGGTTCCAAAGATCCCTTCCTTGCCCACCCTGGCATTGGAGTCGCTAAGCCCGTACGTGCGCTCCAAGCGCTCATAGAAGAGATCCTTGGATGCCTCATCCTTCTCTTCCGTCGGGGCATGGGCGCAGATGAGCGAGATGTTGAAGAATTAGCAGTGGTATTTTTTCATAGCTATTGACAATGCAAACAAATGCCTTACTTTGATTAAATTTTTTTCTTATATATCGACAAGTGTTTTGTTTTGCCCTTTTTACTTCAAAATTCAATTACAGACGATCTAATTGACCGATTTTGAAAATTAAACCGTCATTTTCATTGTTACTAAAAACTCTTCAAGACTATTATAGATATTTTCTGAATATTATAGATATTTGTTCAATAAATGAATTGAAAAACTATAATTTTAACCGACTTTACAAAAAGGAGAAGGTTATCAATTCTTCGGAATATTTTTATTTTTTTATGTATGTTACCGCATAACTTTGGACCACGTTAACCGATTTCTATAATTTTGAAAGCAAAGGTGTTACCTCACAGGTGTTCGTATACTAATTTGGTTTAAATCCGATCATTGGATCATGAAGAAATTAACCATTATCTAAAATTTTTATTTAAGAATTGAAGTCGGTTTTGTTTTTTGCTTAAAAATTACTTGTTTACATAAATCTACCTCTGTTTATTTTTGACTCTGTCACATGAAAACAAATAAACCGCTGAGGGCGCGCTGGTTTCAGACGTACTTGACCAAAATAAGTCCGAACGCCCTCGTTGCTTTTTCAATCGTTGCATTGCGCAGAATATTTAAGAATCAAATTTTACATATGTGGTTTTTTTCTGTGCGAAAAAGTGGTGGAGAAAACTATTATTTTTATATTTTTACCAACAATTTTATACACATTTACCCTTAAAAATTATTTTTAAATAAATAAAACCCATGACGGCCGCTGTGGTGTAGTGGTAAGCAGTGCGCGCTTCCACTCCGCAGCGCCTGGGTTCAAACCCTGGTCAAAGCAACATCGCAAAAAAGAATTGAAAAAAGGTTTTTTTCTTAACAGCGGTCGTCCCTTGGCAGGCAATGGCAAACCTACGAGTGTATTTCTGCCATGAAAAACAGCTTCTCACAAAAATACAATCGCCGTTCGGAGTCGGCGTAAAACTGTAGGTCCCTCCTCTTTGTGTGACAACATCAAGGCGCACGCCACAAATCGGAGAAGCTCGGCCAAACATTAGCATATGTGTAAGCGCCTATCTATTATTATTATTATTCTTCTTTTTTGGCGCTGTAACCACCTAAACGATTTTGGCCGAGTTCAGCAAAGCACGCCAGTCGTTCCTCCTCTGTGCCAACTGACGCCAAGTGAAGCCTTCTCCACCTGATCTTTCCATCGCAGTGGGGGCCTCCCTCTTCCTCTGCTACCAACAGCGGGTTCCGAGTTGAATACTTTCAGAGCTGGAGCGTCGGTGTCCATTCGAACGACATGGCCAAGCCAGCGGAGCCGCTATATTTTAATTCGCTGCACTATGTCCATATCATTGTAAAGTTCATACAGCTCATCGTTCCATCGTCTGCGGTACTCGCCGTCGCCAACGCGTAAAGGCCCGTAAATCTTCGGCAATATCTTTCCCTCAAACACTCCAAGAGCCGCCTCATCGGATGTTGTCATTGTCCATGCTTCTGCGCCATATACCAGCACGGGCATGATGAGTAATTTATAGAGCGTGGTTTTCGTACGTCGAGAGAGGACTTTACTCCTGAATTCCCTACTCAGTCCAAAGTAGCACTTGTTGGCGAGAGTGATTCTGCGTTGGATTTCAATGCTGACATTATTATCGGTGTTAATGCTGGTTCCCAAGTAAACGAAATTCTCTACTTTCTCGAAATTGTAACTGTCAACAGTGACGTGGGTGCCAAGGCGCGAATGTGCTGACTGTTTGTTTGATGACAGGAGATACTTCGTCTTGTCCTCGTTTACCACCAGACTGACTCGCTTTGTTTCCCTATCCAACTTAGAAAAGGCAGAACAGACTTCGCGATTTTTGTTACCGATGATGTCGATGTCATCGGCATAAGCCAGCAATTGTACGCTCTTGTAGTAAATTGTTCCTGAGCGGTTCAGTTCTGCAGCTCTTATTATCTTCTCCAACATCAGATTAAAGAAGTCACATAAAAGGGAGTCGCCCTGTCTGAAACCCCGTTTTGTGGCGTACGGCTCGGAGACGTCTTTCCCAATTCTGACGGAGCTGGTGGTATTGCTCAACGTCATTTTATACAGCCGTCATTATTATTATTATTATTAGTTGCGATCCCGTACGAGTCCGGACTAGTCAGAAATAGTCAGAATCAGTCAGATTTTATTGGAAATCGATCCCGTACTCGGTTCTCTGACTATTGAGAGGACAAAAAAGAGAGTTAATACGGTTCGGTCAGAAGTTACCAGTTTTAGTCCGAGATTTTTTGCTGGTAAATTCTGGTAAATGTGTCAAACGATCAGCTGTAGTGTGTTTGGCAACCAAATTGTAAACAAAAAAAAGTGCACTCTGCTAATTCATGTTGAAAAGTATTTAATTACTTGTTTAAGTGGATTCTAATGAATTTGAAAGTATTTTTGGTTATTTACATGTGTGAGCTGAGTGCGTTTACATACAAAATAAGCAAAAATTTACAACAAAAATTTTGAGGTTATGTTGAAGTTGACAGAAGTTACCATTTTTTACTAGAAAGCGATCCCGTACTTTTCCATGTTACTCTCTCGCTCTGAGCGAATTTTTATTTTTTGACAGTTTTACTAGTCCGAGGAATACGGGATTGCACCTATTATTAAATAAAACCCATGTTCTTGAAGTTTTTAATAACAATGAAAATAACGTTTGAATTGTCAAAATCGGTCAATTAGATCGTCTGTAATTGAATTTTGAAATAAAAAGGACAAAAAACACTTGTCGATATATAAGAAAAAAAGACTACTCCACTACTACTACCAAAACTTGACAGCCTGGTTTACGGGACGTGCACAGCTCAGTGGTTAGCGCTTCTGACTTTGCACATCGATGATGCGGGTTCGATCCCTGCTAAAGTCTAGAAAAAGAAATCTGATGAGAAGATGTGGTGATCTCCGAAATAGCAGCTATAACTTCTACCGCTTCGACTTTGTTGCTTTTTCAATTTTTTCTTTTAAACATAATCGTGGTACAAAGCTCAATAAAAATATTAAAAGGCCAT
>NW_023465560.1:0-8602 GCF_013731165.1 Rhagoletis pomonella | reverse complement strand
TTTGGCTACAGAAGCTTGAAATGCGCCAAGTCTTTTTTGCGGTGTTTCATTTGTATGCCTACTATTGTGGGGCTTTGGGGTTTTGGTATGTCTAATACCTGTTATGCCCGAGACGGTTTCAAGAGTTTGGAATCGGTTGGACAGAAATTTGTCCATATCCTCCCACTTGGATATTTCCGTCTTGTTCTCGATCGTTTGTTCCCACAATGCTAAGGTACTTTCTGGCAACTTCGTTGAGCAGAGATAAGTAAATATTGCATCCCAGTTTGATATGTCAATTTTATGGCTTTTTAATGATGAGATGCAATTATTTATATCTCGCTGTAGTTTCTTAATCGAGATTCCGCACTCGTTTTCTACCGACTTTAAATTAAAAAGAATTTGTAACTGGGAGTTTACGAGAATACGTTTGTTCTCGTACCTATCAGTTAAATTTTTCCATGCAGTGGCAAATCCCTCGTTAGTAAGTGGGCATTTTTGTACGATATCTTTGGCCTCCCCCTGTGTTTTTTGGTTAGGTGGAATAATTTCTCAACCGGGGTAAGGCGCTTATTCAGTATATATATGGCCGTAAACATGTCTCGGAATGTTGGCCAAGAGAGGTAGTCGCCTTTGAACACGTCCGTATCGCACGGGGGCAGATGTATATTGTGTTCCTGGACAGACACGCCCTCTGTATCTTTTTCGCCCTTGACTAACTTTGCCTGGAAATCTTACATGTTCGACATGCAGCGCAAATAAACACAATAGGAGCTCTTATACCTAGGTTTAACCGCAGAGACTCCTTTAGCGTCTAACGTGTCGGAATGCACTAATTCTTCGTAAGCTGTTTTTACCTTTCTCCATATTGCCTTAAGTTCCTCTTGCTGAAGAGTGAGGGTATATTTTGTGTGGTCAATTTGGGCCGTGTCATTATAGTCGGCCTCAAATTCTGCCACAGAATCAGTCAATTTTATGAATTTATCCATTTTGTATATCAGAACAAAAAATTTTGCAAACTGACAGGTATTATTTAGTACAGAAAAACCACTGAAGACCAAGATTCAAGTACGACTTCACTTGAGAAAAATGCTTAGAGACCACCACAATCCCAGATTTTAACACAAGAATTTCTAGTGTACCTTCACACGTATCAAGATATATTCTTTTATTTGTAATAATATATATATGTATGTATGTTTTAAAGGTTATACGTATGTATGTATCTGTAAGTATATATATATATTTTACTTTTTTCTTATGATTGCAGAATCTAAAAACTCGCCACCCAACTCTCAATTGTAATTGAATTATTAGTCTACTTAATGGAGTGACTTCTTATTTGTCCAATATTGTATGCCGCATGCGAATAGTGATTTTGTGGATGAAAATTTAAAGTGAACTCAAAATTGCCAACCAAATTAATAACAAGTGAGGTTAGAATCAAACTCCGTGATGTGTTAGTGTTGATGTACATACATACATGTGTATTTGTGCGTAAAGAATTGAAAATGCAACTCGAACTAAATACAATAAACGTGATGAAAGCCAAAAATCATCGAATTGAATATGTATTTTGAAGATATTGGAAAATAATTTTGAGCCCCGAAACTTAGTGAAAAAAGTGTGTTGCAGTGTTGTTTAAAAGAATAATTACACAAACAACTCACGTGAAAAGTTTTTACTACAATCGCTGTCGCGCGCACTGGAGTTTGTCTTGCATACCCGTATGTATGTATGTACCTATGCTCACAAGTTTTGTTCAATGTTTCGACAAATTATATTAATAATTGAAATTCACTGTTCACGATTTTCCACAAAATCACTATCGGTTATTACTGGCTTTTAAGTGCGCGAATTTTTCGGTATTTATCACGTTTTCACCAATAATACATAAAATAATGTGCTTGAAACGACAACCACGTACCTTTGTAATTAGTTTTTGAACTTTTGGTGACTTGTGCTGTTTGCTGGACAGATTTGCGCCTTTATGTGTCGCTGTGTTGGTAGGGTTTCTGGTGAGCTGGTGGTAATTTGAGCGCTTTTGCGTTGTTGCCGCACCGTGTAAATCGGTCCTTTGGCTCCTTATTATTTTGTATGGACAGACGTCTGCTCGATCCGTGTCTAATCTGGGGCGTTTTGTGCTAGCTTCCGCGACCTTTTAATATATATAAATGATGGTTACTTTTAATTCCGGCGTAGTTGGACCATGAACGATCGGTGAACCAGTGGGTCGCAACTCCCGCAGTAGCACCAATGTCAATTGAAAAAAGAAAATGGAAAAAAACACAACCAAGTGTATTAGTGGATAATAGCTTTGAATTTCAATTGGCTTTATTATCAAATAACTCAGTGGGTGTACAATATAATTACCTTTTAATATGTATCGCTGGGTGATGGCTAAATTCGTCCGGTCTCCTTGATAGCTCGAATGAAGTGAAAAGGTCCCGCTATGACAAAGTTAAGTTTACCCGCCGGCAGCCAACTGCTCGGAGGGGAAACTTAACGAAATTATATTACAACGGGAAATAATACATTTATTGCTAACGGCGTAGCAATAAAGGTAGGCCGTATATATGCCTGAGTAGGTTTGTGTGGTCGGCTCAAGTCAATGCACTTTTACATTAGGGTGGTTCGACCTTTAAATCATTTGGTTTTGCATGAGGGCCTAAACATGCCGGCCCCCCTTGCTATCAGCAACATCGGTCGAGGGCTTCAGCCACCACGCCGGACTGAGTACTAAGAAGTAGAAAAAAACAGTCTAAATATATGTAAAATAACAATTCATTTGAGAAAAAAAAGATTATTATTGTTTCCAGTGGCAGGATGCCTCCAAGTTCCGGTGGTCCACGTCTTAGTTTCCTAGCTAATGAAAGAATAAAAGGAAGAAATACTAATGAAACAGGTATGGTTGAACATTTCAGAGCACATTTATTGATAAAAAATTTCAAAATTCAGTAAAAAATTCATGTTTAAAAAAAATCAAAAATTGAATTTAGGAGCGACATACTCCATCCAGCATCCATCCAAAAATTGTGCTTTGGGCGATAAAGGGACCAAACGTGTTTGGGAGCATACCCGGCAGTACGATGTCTGGGTATACGTCGGCTCCCAGTACTAAGCGAATCGGTGTCGACGTATAAAAGTTTGGATCCGCTAATCGTATGTGCGTATACGCTGTCGCTACTGACGGATCGACGCAACTAGTGGGGCTAACACGGACGTAATTGTTTATCGTTGTGGCGTGGATAGCCAACCTGGTGTTCTGGCCGTGTTTTCCCCTCAGACGCAGTAGACAGCCACGTTGGGTTCCGAAATTTGAAACGTCAAGCCTGAGTTTTACCGCTAAATCTGTTGCAATTATAGAAGTCGGAGAGCATACGTCGATCAACGCGCGTATAAGGTGCAGCCGTCCACGAGCTTCTATTTTTACCACGACCGTCGGAGCAATAGACGTGACCGGTCGTAACGCTTGGGTTTCGCGTGCGAGTCGACCCGCTCGAAATGCGATGGATAGCTGGCGAGGCCTCGTCTCCAGTCTACCCTGATCGCGATTGGGCCAGGTTGACTCCTCTCGCTTTTGCCGCAGGCGGAAAGGCCTAGTTTCCGCTCTACGGTTCAGCCGGGCTGTTGACCGCGGTCGGAAAGGCCGTGTTTCCGATCCACGTTCTCGGCGTCGTTCGTGTGCTAACAGGGGTCTGAAAGGCCGAGTTTCCGATCCCCTGGTTATAGTCGGGAGGGGAGTCCCAGATTCCGGTGTGGATTCTGCTGGTTCATCTTCTAGGCGGAGCGGCCTGGTTTCGTCTGCGTGGTCGGACGCGTTGATAGATAACGCGCGTTCGGACTCGTCCTCACTAGCAACTTGCTCGCTCCATGGGCGTGTATCAATCGGCTGAAGGGGTTCGGATTCGTCATCCATGTGCAGCGTTGTGTGGTGTTTTTCGCGACATCTTTCTTCGCTCGTGCACTTGTCAGACCGATGCATCATGGACAGGCAGTTTCCGCAGAAGCGACCAATCAGTGCCTCCCTCAGTCTCTCTTCGGTAGTTTTACCGCGGAATGATGGGCAGAGCCGTATCGGATGCATACCTTGGCATAAACGGCACGCAAGAGCAAAGCGGTTTGATTGTTGCTCGGCCTTCTTTCTCATCGAGGTGAAGCGAGTCATCGTTGATGTCTGAAATCATTATTTTTTCCCTTTTGTGTATATTTGGCTATATAGATATACGTACTTGTATATATATGTATATTATGGTTGGGTGGCGAGTAGCAAAGAAACTTTATTATGTGTGGTTATTGTAAATTTCGTATATTTTATGGTACGGGTGGTCTCATATATCACTGTCTTGTGATAGTGTATAGTGTGCATAATATTGCATGAGTTTTGCATAAAGTGTGTGGGGCACCTCATGTTTATGCATCGACACACGGTTATCGACTTTGATTTCTGTGCTCGCATCGGTGAGCTGTCATTTTGCAGGACTGGACCAGGATGAAGCACATCATTTAGTCTGTTCCTTTGAACTTCGGACTAAAACCTGTGGAACTGTCAAACTACCATTTTACGCTCTCAAATGAGAGTAAAAGGAGAACAGATGCAGAAGTCCATAGGAACGCAAAAAGCACTATTTCCTGTAAAAACGTCAGACGGTTTGTTTACATGTCATTGGGACTACACTGATTTGGCTGAAATATCACTAAATAATTATTAAAATCTATACATATTCAAATATTTCGTTGTATACTTCCATTTTTTAACAAATATAAGGTTCTTTGCTTTCGCCGCTTTCTGTTTTTGTTTGCACATGTAAATCAGCTGATCGTTTGACACTTTTCATGAACTTACAGGAAAAAAAACTCCGGACTAAATCCTGTAACTTCTGACTAGGAACAGTTGCTCAGTTACTCTCTCAAATGTGTTCCCACTTACAGGTTTTATGTCAATAGGAACGACTTCCTGTAAGTTCTGACTAAATCCTGTAAACCGGACTGCTATTGGAACAGACTAATTGAGACTCACCCCATTAGCTGTCGGACACGACGCATTGAACACCACCCGTACTTTGGTGGTGGTGCTCTCTTCCTTCCGGACGGCATGATGAGATAAAAAATAATTTTCACACTCATCAGCTTGGATGTGGCTGGAAATTCGCGTCATATGTCCTAAAGTTTCGTACTCGGACAGTACCCTATTATACTCCGTTTGTAGGAGTGGGTCCTTTGCTAGACGCGAAAAAATTGAGAGCAAGCGCTCTTGAGAGAGGGTCCTAACCGCACGCTCCCTGGAAAATCCATTTTGAATGGCAACGATACTGTATATTTTCCATCTTTGTTCCTTTTAGTTGTGCGTTTGTACAGGTCCTCGCAGTAAACTTCCTCTCTGTTGTATGTATGGTTCTTTGGGATGTCCTCTAATTCCCAAAAATACGCTAATTGTTTGTCTAGAGTGACTTCGTTGAAGAATGAAACGCATTTATTCGTTGGCCCTGTTGCCTCAGTTTGACCGGTTAGTATCCAGCCGAATACAGTCTCTTGCGCAAGCAGGGTACCTAAAACATTCTTCTGTATGCCACTCAATATTATTTGGGCGTAAATATCGCCGCCTAGTACAAGATCAACTTGCTCATTTATGAAGAATCTCTTGTCAGCTAATACTAAATCCGGAAACGCTTGCTTAGTCATAGCATTGATCTGGCAAGTCGGCAGATTTCCTGTAAGCTGTGGTAGAACCAGGACAGTGGTATCTATTTTTATTAAAGGGTCAATCGGTGACCGCAACTGTATTAAACACGCTTCTTTGACTTGGGCTGAAACGGTGTTGTTGATGCCTGACACCTGAGCATTCAAACTTTTGGATGGTAGGTTAATTCGGCGTTTAAGTCTTTCTGATATGAACGAACATTCCGAACCGGAGTCTATTAGTGCACGGGCGGAAAAATTAGTATTATTGAAGAAGATATTGACACGTGCCGTTCCTAATAGGACTACCTTGTTCGTGCTGGCAAAACAGGACTTAACGTTATTAACCGGACTCCTATTTCCTTTTTCAGAGTTGCGTCTGGCCTGGGCTTGCGCAGAAGTTGACGGCGTGTCATCTGAAAAATTTGGTTGTTGCCTTTGGTTCATGGCTGCTTTTGGCTGAGCTGCTTGATTATGCAGGAGCGTGTGGTGCCTTTGGTGACAGGTGCTGCAGTTAAATGAGCATGTACACCTTGACACAGTATGTCCAAAGGATAAGCAGTTCAAGCAGCCACGATTCTCCTTAATGAAGGCTATTCTGTTTGACACCGTGAGTTCGAGAAATTTGTGGCATTTCGATAATTTGTGGTTACTGCTTTTGCAGAATACACACGTGGTTTTGGCTACAGAAGCTTGAAATGCGCCAAGTCTTTTTTGCGGTGTTTCATTTGTATGCCTACTATTGTGGGGCTTTGGGGTTTTGGTATGTCTAATACCTGTTATGCCCGAGACGGTTTCAAGAGTTTGGAATCGGTTGGACAGAAATTTGTCCATATCCTCCCACTTGGATATTTCCGTCTTGTTCTCGATCGTTTGTTCCCACAATGCTAAGGTACTTTCTGGCAACTTCGTTGAGCAGAGATAAGTAAATATTGCATCCCAGTTTGATATGTCAATTTTATGGCTTTTTAATGATGAGATGCAATTATTTATATCTCGCTGTAGTTTCTTAATCGAGATTCCGCACTCGTTTTCTACCGACTTTAAATTAAAAAGAATTTGTAACTGGGAGTTTACGAGAATACGTTTGTTCTCGTACCTATCAGTTAAATTTTTCCATGCAGTGGCAAATCCCTCGTTAGTAAGTGGGCATTTTTGTACGATATCTTTGGCCTCCCCCTGTGTTTTTTGGTTAGGTGGAATAATTTCTCAACCGGGGTAAGGCGCTTATTCAGTATATATATGGCCGTAAACATGTCTCGGAATGTTGGCCAAGAGAGGTAGTCGCCTTTGAACACGTCCGTATCGCACGGGGGCAGATGTATATTGTGTTCCTGGACAGACACGCCCTCTGTATCTTTTTCGCCCTTGACTAACTTTGCCTGGAAATCTTACATGTTCGACATGCAGCGCAAATAAACACAATAGGAGCTCTTATACCTAGGTTTAACCGCAGAGACTCCTTTAGCGTCTAACGTGTCGGAATGCACTAATTCTTCGTAAGCTGTTTTTACCTTTCTCCATATTGCCTTAAGTTCCTCTTGCTGAAGAGTGAGGGTATATTTTGTGTGGTCAATTTGGGCCGTGTCATTATAGTCGGCCTCAAATTCTGCCACAGAATCAGTCAATTTTATGAATTTATCCATTTTGTATATCAGAACAAAAAATTTTGCAAACTGACAGGTATTATTTAGTACAGAAAAACCACTGAAGACCAAGATTCAAGTACGACTTCACTTGAGAAAAATGCTTAGAGACCACCACAATCCCAGATTTTAACACAAGAATTTCTAGTGTACCTTCACACGTATCAAGATATATTCTTTTATTTGTAATAATATATATATGTATGTATGTTTTAAAGGTTATACGTATGTATGTATCTGTAAGTATATATATATATTTTACTTTTTTCTTATGATTGCAGAATCTAAAAACTCGCCACCCAACTCTCAATTGTAATTGAATTATTAGTCTACTTAATGGAGTGACTTCTTATTTGTCCAATATTGTATGCCGCATGCGAATAGTGATTTTGTGGATGAAAATTTAAAGTGAACTCAAAATTGCCAACCAAATTAATAACAAGTGAGGTTAGAATCAAACTCCGTGATGTGTTAGTGTTGATGTACATACATACATGTGTATTTGTGCGTAAAGAATTGAAAATGCAACTCGAACTAAATACAATAAACGTGATGAAAGCCAAAAATCATCGAATTGAATATGTATTTTGAAGATATTGGAAAATAATTTTGAGCCCCGAAACTTAGTGAAAAAAGTGTGTTGCAGTGTTGTTTAAAAGAATAATTACACAAACAACTCACGTGAAAAGTTTTTACTACAATCGCTGTCGCGCGCACTGGAGTTTGTCTTGCATACCCGTATGTATGTATGTACCTATGCTCACAAGTTTTGTTCAATGTTTCGACAAATTATATTAATAATTGAAATTCACTGTTCACGATTTTCCACAAAATCACTATCGGTTATTACTGGCTTTTAAGTGCGCGAATTTTTCGGTATTTATCACGTTTTCACCAATAATACATAAAATAATGTGCTTGAAACGACAACCACGTACCTTTGTAATTAGTTTTTGAACTTTTGGTGACTTGTGCTGTTTGCTGGACAGATTTGCGCCTTTATGTGTCGCTGTGTTGGTAGGGTTTCTGGTGAGCTGGTGGTAATTTGAGCGCTTTTGCGTTGTTGCCGCACCGTGTAAATCGGTCCTTTGGCTCCTTATTATTTTGTATGGACAGACGTCTGCTCGATCCGTGTCTAATCTGGGGCGTTTTGTGCTAGCTTCCGCGACCTTTTAATATATATAAATGATGGTTACTTTTAATTCCGGCGTAGTTGGACCATGAACGATCGGTGAACCAGTGGGTCGCAACTCCCGCAGTAGCACCAATGTCAATTGAAAAAAGAAAATGGAAAAAAA
>NW_023465559.1:0-8607 GCF_013731165.1 Rhagoletis pomonella | reverse complement strand
TGAAATATATAGATATATATATATTTTTTTAAGTCGGTTTTTTTTTTGCTAAAAATTACTTGTAGTATCTATGATGCCAGTTGATAGAGTCAGATAAGATAAAATCTGATCTGCTTCGTAAACAACTTAAACAAACAGCTGCGGTCAAAATAATAACGCCAATATTCAAAATGATATTGTTTGCAACTTACGGTTATATATTTATTTTTAATAATATTCGTTTAAAATATAGTTTGTCCTATAACAGAAATCACATAAGTAAAAGTTTCGAAGCTTACACAAAGTTCACAAAAGTTAATCAAATTTCAAAAAATTATTATGTAAAATTTATAGAAAATTATTTAAAATTTATAGAAAATTTTCGATTATGTAGTTTTATATCCCGATTTTGCTGTGATAAAGTGCAAGTTTGAAGACGCTAAAAATTACAGTTAAATTTAAAGATTTTTTTTGCCGACGCGTCAACAAAATTAATTTTAATATGGAAGAAAATACTCAAACGCCTTCGGAAAAAATCCAGCAAATAATCGACAATATTTAGCGACTTGAAACTTACACTTTATCACCTAAATTGAATAGGCTACAAAACTATATGAAATTTTGATGAAATTTTTAGCATTTTGATAAACTTTTGTTAACCTTGTGCAAGCTTTGAAACCTTTAGTTTTGTGGTTTCTGTTATAGATTGAACTATAATTGATTAACAATAAATAAATAACAATAGATTTCAGGCAACACCATTCTGAATTTTTGTGCTATTATTCTGACCGCAACTGTATATAGGTATCTATGTAAATTTTAGTGGATGCCAAATGATAGCACTTGGAAGTTACCTCTATGAATGCAGCTATGTGCATTTAGCGCTAGAAGTTCGGCTGCACTTGGAGGTATAATATAGGCGGTAGCACCCACGCCCAGTATTGTGTTTACACGTGAACTCTATATATTTTGTTTGCTATTTCATTTCTAGTTTCAATGCTACTCATACTGCCAAAATGGTAATTATCTGACATTTTTTTATCGACCGCATTACACATAGAACTACGTCAGCAATCACAGATTAAGTACTTTGAGATAAATAAATTATAATTGGCTTGATGGCCACAATCTACAAGTATTAGTGATTACATATACCAATCGATAGGCAATAAAATTATGATAAAAATTTAGGCCGATAATAGTTAACTACTTATTAAATAAAAGCCTTTGCGTTGACAATTTTTTTTCTCTTTGTCAATATGACCTCAAACTATGGCCAAAACAAATATGATAAATAATTACTTAGGCACATATGTTTGTAAGGCTAATATTTTACCACCCGCAACTATGCTTTTCTGAAACTGAGATAAAATTATTTTGGTTCTAATAAATAGTTGAACTTATTATAACTTTATCTTTTTTTCGCTGGAACTAAAAAACAAAGTAGAGTAGAATACACCCCCCATTGTAAGCAATATTACGTCATACTAGGGGCCACTATACTATGCATAGGAAAACTGCGTTTTTAATTTTTCTCTATGACGCACAGTGGTTCTACCTGGATCGATTTTACAGCAACTTAACATGTGTAATAATTTTAATTATATAATCGGAAAGTACATTAAATTCTCTAAATCATGCAACTAATTTCCAGAGCTGACGAACCGGTTCTCACACTTTTTTTTACTAATAATCTTTAGTATCTGTATTTCCAAGTAAATTTTTTTACAAAAAAAAAAGGTAAATACTAAATAAATGACAAATACTTTTCCATAACAGAGATTAAAGTTGAAAAATAAATATTTGCCTTAATGGGTCCAGCGCCAAAGACAACTAAACTGATTAGTCGGCATCGCGCCAATTCCAGTATTTCTTTGGAAATGTACCGTTTGTAGGAATAAGCGGGTGGGAGTAAATGATATGAAATTTTGTATTTACGACTTTTATTTTCCCTCTCTAAGCACAACCAGTTTTCTTTATCATATAGTCGAAACACTGTGTGACGTCAGGATTTCTTAAAGGACTTTGGAATTTTAAAAATATCATTAATTCAATAAATTATTTAAAAAATTTTGTGCGAAGTAGAATAAAAATATGGGTACCGCATTAAAGAGAAAATTCTACAAAATTGAAAAAGATAATTTCGGTATCGAAAATGTCCTTTTAAAAATTTATATTCTTGAACATCCTTCGAAATTCGCAATATTTATCTGGTCTCCCAGCCAAGCCCTCGGAATTGGTAGTGCGCACTTCTAACCGTTACATTACAGCAGCCGCTTATCTTAAGAAAATAGTTAATAATAATTAAAAGGACGTTCTCAATATCTATGCGCTCTTGTAACCCAACAACCTTAATTTTTTTATATTCCACAGAATTGTCTCTTCTATTTCGTACTGCCATTCTACTAAATAATTTTTTCAATCAATCAAAGTCCTTTAAAAAGTCTTAAGATCAGTGAGAAAAACTAAAAATGCAGTTTTACCATATTTACCCATACTTTTGTGATTAAGTTTTTCGAGCGGTTTGGAAGTTTTAGCTATTCACAGCACGGTGGTTTCATGCTCCCTTCAATCTAATTCTCATTAAAATCTACATGATATACAAGTAAACCTAAGCCTTGCAAAAGCGATACAGATACACAAAAAAACGTACTACTGTGTCATCCTCTTCAAGGTAGGGATTTTCATGTCGAAATGCCTAACTCAGTCAGGTTTTTATACCACTCGAAATGTCCGGTCAACAGTCCTCCAAGGTGACTGCAGTACCATCTACATATCCAATGAACGAAGATGCAGAAAAAAACCCTTGGAGATTGAGGGCTGCATGGGTTTTGCTCAATTGCAGTCCCTCGTTGGCAACCGGTCAGTGCTGAACGAAATGTCCACTCAGTACTTGGCGATCACATCGATGTTCAGAGAAGTCAGCGCAGACCAAGAAGAGGTCTCATTATGAGGCTCTAGCCGAGACGTACATATGTATGTACGTTGCTAAACTAGTGCGGAAGTAGTTAGAGGGATGTCCAGCGCTTTTAAAACTCCTTTCCATATATTTTTTACCGTGTAGTTCAGTGCTACGAAGATTGCAAATACTTCGGCTCGGAATATTGAGAAATATTCCACAAGAGCGGGCAGAATCTCCTTAGCCAAGGTAATAGTGGCTTACTATCCTGAGGCCAGAGCCCTGGAACCACAACACCACCTTGTCTCATTTAGTTTCATATTGATGCATAATTAAGAAACGCAAGCCGTTTTGAAAATAAAAGTGTTTGCTTTTAGTTGTGATAAACAAATCCCATGGAAAGAAAATTATAGCTTAAATGTAAATATCAAAACTGAATTGCTTCGATTTCTTGTGAACCAATAAACTTTGCCAAAATTTCTATTTATAATAAATTTAAAAATTTTTCACCTGACACATGGCTGGAGTAAATTATATTTGTTAGTTGATTGTATGCTGAATTTCAGCCGCAGTGCAGTGAGCTTAGACAGTGTTTTTGTATAAATGCAAATAAATGAATGCAGTTATAAAACTCAAATGCAATCAATAACTGATTTTTAGCTACATATTTGCATACATATTCAGATAAACATTAGGGTGGCAAAAAAAAAAGGTAAATTCGGGATTTTAACGCTCTCATCCTCTAGGATTTTTCTATACCGAAAAAAATATACTTATTTTTCCATTTTGAAATCATAAAATATTTAGAGGTCTTTTAAAGCGCTCAAAGTTTGCGAGGTATTTATTTTTAAGAATTTTATACCATTTCTGCGAAAAATTGGTTTTCTCTGATACAAAATTCCTTGAAAGCTTTGATTTTTTGATTTTAAAATAGAAAAACGGGTATTTTTTTGGTAAAAAACAATCGTAGGGGGGGGAGAGCATTAAAATTCCGATTTAAATTTTTTTATGGACTACCGTAATATACATACATATATATAAAAAACATAGAGGTATTTGCTGAAATACATACATATATGCATGTAAAGTGTGCACTTTGATATGCAATTTGAATATCGGTGTCACTCTTGTTTATTTTATTGATGTGGCTTATTGATATATTTTAAAATTAATATTTTATGAAATTTTTTTATCGTTTTTTTTTGTCAAATTATTTTATTCGTGTGTGTGCATAAGTCCAAATTAGTTTTTGTTCACATTATTTCGCCGAAATTCAATCAAAATCTCTTCACTGCATTACAAATTATGGCTTAGCATTGATGCGGAAGGCATTTAAAATTTAAAATTTATAGTTAAATATTAAATGTGACAAGCTTAGTTGATGTAAAAATAAAAATATGTAAATAAAAAAATTGTGTTAATCGAGAAAGTGTTAGATTAATTGACATAATTGAGTTATGACATGAAAACTTCATCTACGCCGCTTTTTACTGTGGCATGTTTTGTACATATTAATGGTCCTCTGCAATAAAGACACAACTCAAAACTTCATGTTTTTCAGTAGAGCCAATTATTTTTGGGTGTGGGTAATTATTGCGTATTATTTGCAATCATTCTGTAGTGAAAATTTTTAAGCTTTCAAACTAGTCTGACTGGTTTATAATGATTTAGTAGACTGCAAAAAGAAGAAATAAGTAACTATTATTAAGTAGTTAAAACGGAAAAAAAAAAGAAAAATGCCATTATTTCGTATAAAAGCATCACTAACCGATCGACCCTTTTTGACATATGCCAATATTCAAGATATATAAATATGAGAGCGCCACTGTGCAGAAGTAAGGGTTGCCTACTTCGATTTTCTGGCAGTTCATCTCTTAATTACCAAAGCTAAAAAGGTAAATTGATCTTCAGATTTGTACTTAAGTGCTTGGGGTGCTAACTACTAAAGGGTCTGTTTTTTCTTTGCTTTAGAGTTTGACTTTATTAAGAAATATTTTAAAAATTTTCTTCTAGTCTTTTGACCAGTTTCAAGACTCTTCGTGTCTTACTTTTCGGTATGTAAAGGATTTTTTCGGGACTTCTTTTTAAACATTTTCAGGGCTTTTCAAGATTCTTTGCCATACATTTTTCGGGATATTTGGGGTTTTCTTGACCTTTTCGGGATTACTTTTCTACGCAGAATATGGTGAAGCCAAACATACTCAGCACTTTGTACTCGGTATTTCGTTAGGTAACAAAATTAAAACTGCCTGTCAAATGTGTCACTCAGGTGCATATTTACAACAGGCATTCAATAAATAACAGGCAGTCGAGAAAACGACCATTGAAGTATTTAAATACAACATAATCTACTCATCATTATCATAATCATTAGGGCATACTTGTGCTGCGACCTTTCTAAAGCTATTCTATCAACCTTTTAGAAACTCGTTCCAACTTTAGGCCATTTATGAAGTTTAGAGGATGTCATGTTCCAGATTCTGTGTGGAGGCGATAATCGTTCTCCATGCTATACAAGTCTAAGGCTATTTAAATGTGGACAACCTCCTTGTATATGCTTTGAACAGGGTCCACCTCATCCGATAGTTAAGTTTTACAAAAGTGGTATCTTAGCTTGCATGGATCCACTTCGCTTAAACAGTTGTCCAGAGTCTCTATGAGAGGGAATTGTGAATCCCTTGGTTTGTCTTTTTATACGCGCTAGTGGTCCGCAACCTGAGTGTTCTCCCACTTTCTTAAGAGCCCCGCTGTGCATCTCTTCGATGGATCACTTAAATGCTGAGAGCCATGCAGGCCGAGTTGGGCTATGTGTTGCGCGCCTATCAGACCATTTTTTGTCAGCAAAACGCCCATAATCTGCAACTCACCACTTGGTAAGCGATACATGGTTTAATTTGTGCAGTCCAAGTGTCTACTAGCTTTGACTCCGTTTGAGTGTTAAGGGGCTTAATTCTGCCTGGTTGTCAGATATGATGTCTAACCTTGAATATGGTTGGGTATTGCTTCATTGGATCCATCAGTGTACCAAACTGGCGATCCTTCGCTGATCATTGTTACCGACGATGATGGGCTTAATTAAGAATAAGTTTGGTAGCATATTGTTGTGAATTTGACAACGGAGTTATTACTGAATAGTTCTCATATGGCAACTGAGGTTTCCACTTTTCATGCAGCCAGTCTCAATCAGTATGATGCCACGGCCGCATAAAAAATCGAACTCTTTCGCATGTAAGTATGTTTATCTCCCAAGAAAAGTTGATTTCTGGTATTGCTACTTGTGAGGTCACTTTTAGTAAAACCTGTGAACTAGGTGCTGCATATCTAAATAGTACATACATACATACCTGCATGCTTACTTAGAACCGCACTCGTTATCTGATAGAAGTAAAATGCAACATCACTGCAACAATCTCATTACATTTGATTACATAGAAATTTTTATTTTTGCAATCATTTATTGTTGAATGACAATTGTGTTGGCCTCTGTTGCGCTGCGAAGAAAGTGTGAAAATACAATTGAAATACAAAAACGATATGAAATAAGTAATAACACGCAACGCACACCAACCAATATGAATAAGAGAGAAAAAAAAAAAGAAAAAAAATACAATGCAAATTGCTAAAGAAAATGGAGAAAAAAATACTGATAATAATAACAACAAATCAGGCAATGAAAGGAAGCGAGAAAAGTGTAACAATTGAATAATAAATGGCAAAACAAGCAGCGTAACATTGGCATCAAATCGAAAGCAGCGATAAAAAAAAGTAGAAAACAGTGGAAGCAATAAAATATGCATTGTGTGAAGTGTAAGATTTCTTTGCTGCGAAATTGCAAAATCAATGTTGATTACAGCATTTATTGCTATTATAGGCGTCAATTATGGTATATATTTAATGTTTTTTTTTTTTTTTTAATTGGCTTATATACGCGGAGTCAGCGCACGCTTTTAGACACAAATACACATATGTAAATTCAATTAAATATTTGGTAATACAATTTTATTTCTGTTCTCATTTTACTATAGCTTTAGGAGCGAGTTAATGTAGTACTTAGGCGTTAAAAATTATGGAGTTATTAAATCTCTTGTGCAACTTAATAATCCGACGAAGCGCGGAAACTAAATAAAAATAAGCGCTTAACAACGTACGTCAGTAAAACGAAACTAACTTCTTTATTAATCTTGCTTTTTTATAACATTTTCATAGCTTACTTCTACATACAAAAGTTGTATGCTTAAGTTCTGGGAATTGCGGAGCTTATTTTACACATTTTCCTAAGTCAAGTTTTTCAAATTTGCTGATATCCCACCACTCAGGGCTCACTTAATAAGCTTGCATATTTTTTTTTTTGTTAATATTGAGTCACAAAATTTGGCATCTTTTGATGCTTCAGAAGAATTAAAATACTTTCTATTTTGATGTTTTTTACATATGTATGTCGTTTGTTTGAAAACATGAGTAACACTCGTCCCATTGCATTCCGGCATATTTTTTCTGAAAATAAATTTTATTTCGAAAAAAGTTAATAGCTAAATATAACTACCAAAATAATTCGAATTTTGAAGTCTGTATATTTGTTTATCGTCGCGTTACCATAAAAAATGAATTTCACAAAACACTTTCAATTTTACGCCGCCTCCAGAAGGCAAGCCTTTTTCTGGTATGTTTTGGTCTGGTTTTTTATGGCAAGCCTTTTTCTGGAATATTCTAGGGCGATCGCTGTAAGTAAAAACTTGGAACAAAGTTCAAATTATCTATCGAAAGACTGCCAACTTGCTGGCATGTAAATGTTCCTTGACTATTTTAGTTATGGTATACATACATAGGTATCTGGGCATATTGAAATTTCTGTCAACTGCATCGCTGACGCGTTGGCCAGGAAAGCAATGGAAATATTCGCGATCAATTCTGCTCAGTATGTGGGCATACCTTTAACATCCTGCACAACCCACGTATCAGATTACCTGACAAATAAGGCAAAAAGTTAGTGAAAAGCGTTCTAAAGCTCTTACTTGGCTTGACCGCTCTTCTCACAGACTAATAGTCGGGATAATATCCAGGCTCTAGCAGGAACTGGAGAGCATCGACCACTATCTATGCCACTGTTCCGCCCTGGCCAAGATGCACAAACAGTTCTTCAACTAGTACTTTTTGGAATGTTTAGCCGACTTCAACTCACCGAACATTCTTCAATTTTTGTGTTTATATAGGACACTCGCTAGTTCACTTTTCAAGAGAAGGAAGAAAATAAATGGCTTCCGCCAGGGGCCATCACAACCGGCTTTTCAGTCTTCGTGTGCCACCATGCTCTTGTACGGTAGCAGCCTCTCTAGCCAGACTTAACCTAACCTAACCTATGTATGTACGTATATACCTTTTCCTTAGTAGTTTTGGGGGGCCTCCTTTTGTCCTCTGCACCTGGACTAGAGCGAAGCATTATTTTTCGCTTGAAATCAACTTGACACGCTTAAGTCAAATTAAGTAACGTATGTATTTAGGTATGTGTGTAATCAATATTTACATATTTTAGAAATGCTAAATCTATATTTTCACCGCAGCAGCCATTGTTGTCAAATGCTACCAAATTTTATATTACATTCTGTTGATTGTGTAAAACCATCAGAAGAAATTTGCGATTTTGTAAATTGCTACGCTTGCTGTGGCATTGCGCATGCAGCGGTAAAAAAAAAATAAAGCGAAAGTTGCAGCGCGAAATAACGATATACGTT
>NW_023465558.1:0-8607 GCF_013731165.1 Rhagoletis pomonella | reverse complement strand
CATTTTATTCTGTTTTAATTTCTTAGTTTTTTTCCAAAAAAAAAATCTTCAACTTTAAAGACATACAGGCATGTTCTGAAATTCGAAACTTAGAAATCGAGTCGATTTGCCAAATATTTTTTAATTATATCTGATGAAAGGAGCGAATATTCTCACTGAAAACTGTAAAAGAAGCAGCAGCGATATGAAAAAAAATCATTTTAATGCGAGACTAGTAATTTTTTAGGTTAAAAACCATCGAAGAAATAATCGAAATCGAGTCGATTTCAAATTTTCGAATTTCGGAACATGCCTGTTTGTATTTCTTCCTCTTGTTTTCGTTTTCCCCCTTTTCTATAAAATTACCAGGTTATAATTTATGTAGGTCAAATCCTTTGTTGTAAGCCTATCAAAAAAAGTTTTTTTTTTCCTCTTTCTTAGTTAAGTTTCAAGTTAACTTTAAGCAATATTAATTAAGTTTACCTACGCTTACTCTTAATTTAGCAAACAAACTTAAAAAAAAAAAAAAATATTATTTGTTTCTTTTCTACAACATTTTTATATTTAACTAATTTTTCTTTAACTATTCTTCTTCTTCTTAATTGGCGCTGTAACCGCCTAAGCGATTTTGGGCGAGTCCAAAACAGCACGCCAGTCATTTCCCTTCTGTGCTAACTGACGCCAATTGGAAATGCCAAGTGAAGCCAAGTCCTTCTCCACCTGGTCTTTCCAACGCAGAGGAGGCCTTCCTCTTCCTCTGTTACCAGCATCGCGGCCCGCGTTGAATATTTTCAGAGCAGGAGCGTTTCTATCCATCCGAACGACATGGCCAAGCCAGCGGAGCCGCTGAATTTTAATTCGCTGCACTATGTCTATATCGTTGTAAAGCTCATACAGCTCATCGTTAAATCGTCTGCGATATTCGCCATCACCAACGCGTAAAGGTCCGTAAATCTTTCGCAGAATCTTTCTCTCGAAAACTCCAAGAGCCGCCTCATCAGATGCTTTCATTGTCCATGCCTCCGCACCATACACCAGCACAGGCATGATGAGTGACTTATAGAGTGTGATCTTTGTACGACGAGAGAGGACTTTACTTCTCAATTGCCTACTCAGCCCAAAGTAGCACTTGTTGGCAAGAGTGATTCTCCGTTGGATTTCAAGGCTGACATTATTATTGGTGTTAATGCTGGTCCCAAATAAACGAAGTCGTCTACTTTTTCAAGCTTGTAACTGTCAACAGTGACGTTGGTGCCAAGACGCGTATGCTCTGACTGTTTGAGTGATGACAGGAGATACTTCGTTTTGTCCTCGCTCCCCACCAGACCCATTCGCTTTGCTTCTCTATCCAATCCCGAGAAGGCAGAACAGACGTAGCCCTTGTTTTTACCGATAATACCGATGTCGTCGGCATACGCCAGCAATTGTACGCTCTTATAAAGTATTGTGCCTGAGCGGTTCAGTTCTGCGGCTCTTATTATCTTCTCCAACATCAGATTAAATAAATCACACGAAAGGGAGTCCCCTTGTCTGACCCTCTTTTGGTATCAAACGGCTCGGAGAGGTCCTTCCTTATTCTCACAGAGCTGGTGGTATTGCTCAACGTCATTTTACACAGCCGTATTAGTTTCGCGGGTATACCAAATTCAGAATTCGCGGCATAAAGGCAACTTCGCTTCGTGCTGTCGAAAGCGGCTTTGAAATCGACCAATAGATGGTGTGTGTCGATCCTATTCTCACGGGTCTTTTCCAAAATTTGGCATATTGTGAATACCTGATCTATGGTAGATTTTCCAGGCCTAAAGCCACACTGATAAGGTCCAATCAGCTCGTTGACGGTGGGCTTCAGTCTTTCGCACAATACGCTCGATAAGACCTTGTAACCTATGCTTAGAAGGCTAATTCCGCGGTAGTTGGCGCGTATGGCGGGGTCGCCTTTCTTGTGGATTGGGCAGAGCACACTTAAATTCCAGTCGTCGGGCATGCGTTCATCTGACCATATTCTGCATACGAGCTGATGCATGCACCTCATCAGCTCCTCGCCGCCGTACTTGAATAGCTCGGCTGGCAGGCCGTCAGCTCCAGCAGCTTTGTTGTTTTTCAGCCGCGTAATCGCTATTCGTACCTCGTCATAGTCAGGCGGTGGGACAGCTACTCCATCATCATCGACTGGGGACTCGGGTTCGTCTTCCTCACTACTTTCAGCGCTGCTACCATTCAGTAGGTTATAAAAGTGTTCCCTCCACAATTTAAGTATATTCTGGACATCGGTCACTAGGTCGCCATTGTTGTTCTTACAGGAGTTCGCCCCGGTCTTGAAACCTTCCGTAAGTCGCCTAACCCTCTGGTAGAATTTTCGGGCGTTCTTCCTGTCGGCCAGCATCTCAAGCTCTTCGCACTCACGTATTTCGGCCTCTCTCTTCTTATTGCGGCAAATACGTCTCGCTTCCTTCTTCAGTTCCCTATAACGGTCCCACATGGCTCGCGTTGCGCCCGATCGCAGCGTGGCCCTGTAGGCGGCATCTTTTTTCTCTGCGGCTTCTTGACATTCCTCATCGTACCAGTTGTTCTTTCGGGCTCGCTGAAATCCAACTACTTCTTCGGCGGCGGTACTTAATGATCGGGAAATGTGGTTCCACTGCCCGCGTATGTCGGATCGTTGAAGAGTGCTCTCAGAGAGCAGGTGTGTGAGTCGAGTGGCGAATAAATTGGCCGTCTGTTGTGAATGCGGCTTTTCGACGTTAAGCTTTCCTTGCATTGTTGGGCGAGCATTTTTTGCTGCACAGAGGCGGGTGCGTATCTTGGCTACAACAAGATAGTGGTCCGAGTCGATGTTTGGCCCTCGGAGTGTATGTACGTCCAAAACGCTTGAAGCATGCCTTCCGTCTATCACTATGATCGATTTGGTTTCTCGTTTTTCGATCTGGAGACAGCCATGAAGCTTGGTGGATGTTCTTCTTTAACTATTATTCTTCTTAATTTAATTTTTTTTTTGCTTAGCCTACATATATTTAAAGGGTATGTATATATGGGCCCGAAGTACTCACCCTAGTGTTGCAGCAGGTCTTGGTAGGGCCTGCTGTTGTTGTTACGGTGTGGTTGCTGCTGTGGCAGCTTTGGCGTTGTTGTTGAGGTCGTAGTTGGTTTGAGACGCTTGATGACGTTGAAGCGCACCGCTGACGGCTTGACGCTGGTACGCACACACGACGTACGCACACACGGCGTACGACTGGTACGCACACACTGGCACTGTGGCGCTTGCTGACTATTCCGAAGGAACCCTACAAGGGCCAAAATAAAACTGCGTTCATTTGTGTTGTGTTTTATTTTCCTATGGAAAGAAAAAGTTTAAATATAAGTGCAAAATATATTGCGCGGATTACACTTTCGTGTGTCCTTGTACTCGTTCCTTTCAGAAATGAACGATTTAACTTTTCTTTAGACACATTACAATTGGTAGTGCTACCGGACTTAACTTTTATTAAATTATAGAATTCTAAAACATGTAAATTTGGTATGCAATATTCCTTCTCAACATCCCGGGCCCGTGAATCTATCCGCTGTTTGATTCACTAACGTCCAATTTAGCCAATACACACGCCGGTCGTTGGAATGTTCCCCCAGATGTCTTCACTTCGGCCATACGAACTTGTCCATCCTGACCGAGCTTGACGTTGATTATCAACCCAATTCGCCACTTGGCGTGAAGGCGTACATCGCACACTAGCACCAGGTCTCCGATAGACAACGGTTTCACGGGCTTCCACCACTTGGTCCTACGGCATAAGTCTGGGAGATACTCCACCAGCCACTTCCTCCAGAATCGCTAGTGGATTTGTTGCATTTTTCGCCACTGCGTCCTAGTAACCCGAAAGGACTTTTCTTGTGGATGAGGAGTTCGCACGGAATTAGCTATACCTAGGAGAAAGTGGTTAGGGGTTAGTGGTTCTTCATCGGGAGTAACGAGAGGAATATGCGTTAGCGGCCTCGAGTTAACTACATTCTCGGCTTCCCCCATCACACTATACAAGGTTTGTTCTGGCAGCGCTCGTTTGTAAGTGCATGTTGCATTGCGCGCTTCACGCTGCGCACCAGCCGTTCCCAACATCCGCCGACGTGGGGGTTAAGCGGGAAATTAAACACCCATTCGATACCCTGGTTCGACAGCGCGTCCGCAATTTTCCCATCATTGAAATCTTCGAGCTGCTTTTTTAATTCTCGGTCCGCCCTTCGTACCTCTTCTCTTATGTGGGGTATCCAATATTTACGACGTAACTCGGCAACGATGGTGTTTTCATTTTGGTGTTTCCAAGTTCCATGGTAAAAGTCCACGATGAGGTCCGTAGTTTGGTGCCGCTGCGGCATCACTACGGGCTCGCGAGTGTATGCGGAAACGGCTACAGCATTTCGAAGGCGGCCATTTACTCGTATCACGCCCATGTCGTCGAGAAACGGTGTTAGCTTGAACAGTTTGCTCCTTGCCTTAATCTGTTTGTGGTTCTTCAGATCACAGTATTCGTCTGGATAGGCGCTCTGTTGTGTAGCGCGAATGACCAATAGCTCAGCTCCTCTTAGCTCCCTAGACTCTTCTGTACCATGTTGGAGCTGTTGTGTATGAATCTTCGCATGTAGGCAACCACCCTTACCAACCGGAAGAACGATGAAACCCTGGGCAAGACGTCCTCATTAAGCGTAGCAAATAACACCATGTATTGAGCACGTAGTTCCTCCGTGGTACCTTCAGCAGCCTTGACCCTCGGCCAGAATGATTCGTCTTTCTTCAGGAAGTCCGGGCCACTGAGCCAGGATGACTGTCGGGTGGTGCTTTGTAGCCGTGGGTAACACAGTGCGGCGCCACGCCATTGCGCTGATACCGAGAGCTGAGTTACTGGCGCCGATACCGATTGTCACAACTCACTGACGCAATGACGTCAGCAACACCCGAACACGGACAACACCGGGCGGCGCAAAGAACACAGCGAAGTGTCACTTGTAAAATGTGCCGCACCAGGCGAATTTTTACAAGGTGGTGTTGTTAAAATTACCCGCGGTCCTTCTGAATGTGAAAATTATGTGTTTGTTGTATTTTTGGGTTTTGAACTTGGGTATATTTGAATTGGTTTTGCCCAACCGATACCACCTTGCATTAATTCAGCTTAGTTCAACACCGGAACACTGACAACACCGGGTGCCGCAAAGAACCAGCAAAATAGAAGTGTCTCTTGTTAAATTGTGCAGCACAAGGCGAATTTATACAAGGTGGTGTTGCTAGAATTCGTCGCTGTCTTTTGAATGTGAAAATGATTGGTTTGTTGTATTTATGGGTTTTGAACTTGGGTATACTTGAGTTTTTTCTCAACCGATATAACTATAACCTTGTATTAATTCACTTTAGTGCAGCGTGCAGCAATAAAGGAAATAAGCTTTATCCTGAAGAGGCGTCATTGCGCCAACACACTGTGATGATTCCGACAATGGCGCTGAAGGTAGTGTGTCAGCGCCAAAAAATTTGCGCCGTTACCCAGGCCTAGTGCTTTGGAGCCGCGTACCAAAGTCAGCAGGATTTAATGATCCAGGTGTCCACCTCCACTCATTTGGTGTGGGTCCATCGAGGATTTCATTCACCCGATGGGCAACGTATGGTTTATATCTTCTATGGTCTGAGGTTATCCAAGAGTGGACTGTTTTCGAGTCCGTCCACATAACCACGCGTGATGGTTCGATGTCGTGGTAACTCATTACAATTTGCCGGAGCCGAGGAGCTAATACTGCTGCTTGTAACTCGAGTCTAGAAGTAGTCGTAAGTTTGAGGGGCGCACATTTTGTCTTCCCGATTAACAGTGCAACTTCTACGTTGCCATCGTTTTCGATTCGCCAGCACGCCACGGCCGCAAATGCTGCTTCGCTTGTGTCAGCGAAATCGTGGAGCTCGATAACTCCTTTCGAAAAGGAGGCACTGTAGCAGAGTGGGACCTTTATATCCTCTACTCGAGTCAGCGTACTTAGCCATGTCCTCCACAACCTTTGCGCTTCTTCCGAGATTTCGTCGTCCCATCCTAATCCGGATCGCCAAACCATTTGCAACAATAATTTTGCCTTGAGCACGTGCTCCGCTGCAATTCCAAATGGATCGAAGACTGACATTGTAACACGAAGTAGTTCGCGTTTTGTTGGGAAACGCTTCCTTCGTAACAGCTCTGTGTCGACGCGGCCGAAGGCGAGGACGAACCTCAGCTCGTCATGCACTGTATCCCACTGCATTCCTAAAACCTTGGGATGGCCCGAATCTGGTTTATCAAAATCTTTCAGCATTCCGGAGTGATGCCCCCTGTTCAGAGCCTCGTTCACTTCTCGCGAGTTGGAAACGAATCTTTTTAGGTTAAATCTACCTTTTTTGTGAATCATCTTTACTTGTTGCGCTATTCGCACAGCATCTTCTGCATCGTCAAAGCAGTGAACGAAATCGTCCACGTAGTGGTTGTGTAATATCGCGTCTACTGCCTCAGGAAAATTCTGGGTAAACCGAAGTGCGTTCGTATTCTTTACATGCTGCGCTGCGCAGGGCGAACACGTTGCTCCAAACGTCATCACTCTCATGCAGTACTCTTCAATGTCGTCTTCGGGGGATTCCCTCCACAGAAACCTTTGCGCTGGTTGATCTTCTTCTCGAATAGCGACCTGGTGGAACATCTCTTCGATGTCAGCAGAGACGGCTGTTGGACGCTGACGAAACTTCATGAGTACCTCAAGCATTGGCCTTTCTAAGTCCGGGCCACTTAGTAAGTAAGGCGCGTATTCATAGTCCAGCAACTAAGTCGAAACTAACAAAGTTGCAACTTAAATTTAAGTACCAACTTAAAATTTTCCTCTATTCATAGTCGCATTTTAGACTTCTACTAAGTAGTTTCGACTTAGTTTACGATATAGCAAAACGAGTGTGAAAATGTATCGATTTTTCTTTACGATATTTTGGAAAAATTACATTTTTATTAAATAATATCAAGTTTGATCATCCGTTTATGTAATCTTTATTTTCATTGCATGATTTTGCAAAAGAATAAGGTATCATTTTCTTGTTAATTGTGTGAAATAGCCAGAACAACCGCAGTGATGTGAAGTCGATGTTTATCGAAAGCATGCTGTGAAACATACAGATAGTAGATATCTAAATGTTATGCACAAATTTACTTTAAAAGAACTAGCGTGAAGCTGACTTATTATTTGAAAATTTATCTAAATTATTCCAATTATAAAGTTGTGATGTAGCTTTATTCGAATTGTAATACGCATTTAATTTCATCTTCCGATTAAAATGGATCGATCTTTGTAAATTTTAATTGGAGTTTATTCAATATTATCAAAATCACCCTCTACCAACTTAATTTTTACATATTTCGTCTGTTTTCCCTTAATTTGATAAAATACTTCTTCCTAGTTACGACTTAGTTGCAGCCGCAGCCGAAACTAAAATTTAAGTTGGTACTTAGCCAGAAAAGTCAAAACTAAGGCGACTATGAATAGCTTTAGTTGTGACTATGACTATGAAATATGACTATGAATATGCGCCTAATAGTTCAGGGATCTTCCCGAGACCTGCGCTGCTGCATCGAACACGAGGCGCACCTTCCCATTCTTGTTCGGATTAAGAACGCCGAAGTGTGGTAAATACCACGTTCTTGGATGGTTTGCCGAGGCCTCATCTTTACTCAATTTCCTAGAGTATCCTCTCGCGTCGTAGTGTCTCATCATATTGATGTACTCGTACCTTAACTGTTCGCTACGTGTGAATTTCCTTTCCAGTGCCAGGAGCCTCCTCTCCGCCATGCCGCGGGTATGTTCCAATATGCTATCGTCGGTTCTCCATAACCAGCCTGTTTCATAGTGATCGCCAACTAGTACCGTGGTTTTTTCTAATATGCTTCGAGCTCTTAATTCTTCCTGCCGTTCTACATGTTTAACGCTAGATGCAAACCCCAAGTCGTTGCTCACCACGAAGTTCCTGACCAGATCGTCCGCAGATTCATCTTCGAACGTCGTGTCCGCGACGTGTTCCCGCACCAGAAATACTAGTCCATCCGTTTCGTTCTTTATATGCATGGAGCCGTAGATCACTCAACCAAGCTGAGTCAAAACTGCGACCGGACCCCGTTGGCCATCATTGGCGATACCTAGATGAGCGTTGTCTAGTCCTATCAGTAGATCTGGAGTTACATCCGTATAGCCTTCTACCAGCAGTTTCTTCAAATGCCGTTGCCGTACGTGGAGTTCGTTGATATTGAGCGTCTGTTTCGGTAGCTGCAGATTCCTCACTGTCCTAACGTTGCGAAGGGGAAACCTTTTACACCCTTGGCCCCCGCCTGCTATCTCCATGTTTACCGCCATCGAAGATTCCGTTGCTATATTGTTACCGAACCACTGTAAGGTTAATTGTTGCTTCAGTCCAGTGATACCAAGCTTAGTTGCGAGACTCTCATTCATCAAGCTTAGCGATGACCCTTCGTCGAGGAGTGCATAACTGTTTACACTCTTACCATTAGCAAACAGTTTAACTTGAAGTATTTTAAACAATAGATGTTGACCCCCAGGTGATACCTCGGCATTGGTAAGTATACGCGGCCTTTGCTCGGT
>NW_023465557.1:0-8609 GCF_013731165.1 Rhagoletis pomonella | reverse complement strand
CTTCGCAATATAGTTTTCTTATAAAAAGAAAAGTTTATTTTTTTGCTTCAAATCCACATAAGGCTGCAACAAAGGAAAATTCCCGGCAGCATGGCCAGCTTCTAGCAATTTGCAATACAGCTAATTTCACGGAGCGATTACTAAAGAATATATTCGCAACGAAAACACACAAAAAAAACCACTGAGACTTGCTAGGCACACGTCTAAGCCGAAAACATAGCTTTCAGTTGCCGCTTATCAGTCTGCGTGTTTCATCCAAATTATATGAAATATTATTTTTTCTTTTCCGAATTGTTTAAAAGTTTTGTTTAAAACTGCATTTGCCAAGTATAGTTGAGACTGAAAAGTAGCATACCCTGTTTTTCGAACAGAAACGCGCCTTCATCTATTTAGATTTGTAAGAAAAAAAAAACTTTAATAATAATAAATAAAACAAATACACCACTTATCCTATTTCGATCTAAACTAGTTCGAAAATAATAATTCTTTGCATATATGTAAATGCCTAACATAACTTCCCTATTTCACGTGGCTGCCTACCATAGTTAGAGAGAAGAAGAAAACAAGAGAAACTAACCTATGTACTTTGTCAGTAGTTCCGCGTACAAACTCGATCATAGCACCACGTTTTTTTTTCCTCTGAATTGAATAAAGTTAAATTTTACGAAGAATTGTGTTGAAAAATTAATTTAAAGTAGTGAGTTTCCTTTTAAACATAATAATTAGCTACTTTAGTAAAGCGAGTCTTGTTTCGATAAGAATAAAATTGTGAATTATAATTAAAGTTTTTTTACTAGAAAAAGTAGTGTAAAAGAAAATCAAGTGACAGAAATAATATAAAGCGCAGAAGAGAAAAGATAATAATCTATGGTACGAGAGTGAAAAGTAAAGAATAATAGAAAATAAATTAAACGAAGAAATATTTTAAAGAAACTGCGACGGTTTAGAGGTGGGCGAGAGAATAGTGATACATATTCGCGAGCACACAAAAACAAAAAAAAAAAAAAAAAGAGCAGGTAGAGCGACCCTAAATTAATTACAGATGCTGGCGTTTGCAGTGAGCGGAGTCGTCGAAGGCCTTCAACGGATCCAGTTAACGCTGTAAGTTCTCTTTTTTTCTTTATATTGCCTTCATTTTGATATTTACGCTACAGACTTTTGGTTTCCTTGCTATTATTGACCACATTACTTACTCTTAAATCGATCATATAACATACTCAATTACATACTTTGAAAATTTCCCACTATTTCTTTTGCTCTTATTTAAACTGCGAAATCTTAACCCAGGTGCATACTATATTTTTCTGTCACTAGTTTTTTTAATTTCTTTTTTAACGTACATATGTTTAAGATGAGGAATATTATTGTAAATTTTGGTGCTTAGTATTAAGACTCAATAAAATGAATTACTAAATTTTGCTTTTGGTCTGAAAATCGGTTGTTGATATTTGTGATGGGACTTTAGTAACAACCGTAAAGTCATGGAGGGAGGGTGAAGAGTGGCTAAAAATTAAAACTCCGCCGCAAAGCTTCAGGGTTTCCTGTTCCCCCACTTTGCATTTAGAACTTTTTTTTTTTGCTTAATCTGAGGTCTTGTAAATATACGGCGATTTTCTTGAACCCTAGTGTGCATGTAAATAAATTTCATGAACCTACGTTTATCACACTGAAGCTCCGGGACAAGCCAGATGCACACGGGCAGTTGTGATACGCCTTCGCTTCGTCACGAAACACGGCACAAAATTTCATACATAGCTATCCAGTCGGCAAGTTTTATAACATAGAAAATGGCGCCCAACGTGGGGCCCCGAAGGTCATTACAGAAACAACTTTCTTGTAGGGGTTCCCAACTCTGTCCTATCAAAAGATTCGCTTGTTTTTGTATCTCGCTAAAATAGTTTTCTAATCGAGCGTAGGAACTTAGTTTGTCGATAAGCTAATTGCACGTCGTACTAACCACGTCGAGAAGTTAATTTCTTCTGCATGTAAAACCAGCCCAAAACATATTTTGCTTTTCTATTAATATTGTGGAAATCTCGAAAATTGTCTAGATGACAGTTTTAAATACCACTTAGGTTATTTCGTTCGGTAGAATATTTAGGGTGATCATGTGGCCATGCAACACCAAGTAATTATGTATGAGTATGGAATACGTAGATGTTTCATTGCATCCTCCTCGTACAGATTTACAAATACAAACCGCAAGTAGAGAATATGTGAATCCTAAGTTTGTTAAAACAAATATTCAACAACCGAAAAGTAAGACCAAACACCTCATACATAGTATTCAGGCTCAAGTATAGTGTTGTTTTTCTAATCTTTAAAAATAGTTTATTATACACCATGTCGCTCCGTCATAGTAACGAAAACTTACCGCCACCCCCTCCAGCAATCAGCACAAATTGCACAATTTGCCGCGAGATCTTGGGTTCCGGTTCTGACGTTCTTCGCACAGCCTGCAATCATAGGTTTCATCGTACGTGTTTGCTAACGTGGCTGAAAAGAAACTCCTCCTGCCCACAGTGCAGAGCTAATTGTTCTAGTAAAGATTTCAGGCCACCCCACAGTACTGTTAACACGCGTTCACGTGCTAATGCTCCCCATAGTCTCTCTGACGAGCAAGGGCAAGCCTCTTCTTCGCAGGGATCTCGTATGCCACCCCACACACACAGTCAAACTCAACAATCACCCTCACAAGAACTACAGTCTCAACAACCTCAGCAGCTGCCACAGACAGTAGCTCCTCCGGGTAATACAAATAGTGGAAGTCCCTCTAATGAGACGGAAGAATGTCGTATTCGTAGTTTAGTTAACGCAGTTATTTCAGCACGACACGCCTCCTTATTTGAGAATATTGAATCGCGTATGACTCAAATCGAGAACAGGTTAGATCAGGCAGTCAATAATATAACGGGTGATTTTTTTGAGGTTAGGATTTTCATGCATTAGTATTTGACAGATCACGTGGGATTTCAGACATGGTGTCAAAGAGAAAGATGCTCAGTATGCTTTGAAATTTCATCATGAATAGACTTACTAACGAGCAACGCTTGCAAATCATTGAATTTTATTACCAAAATCAGTGTTCGGTTCGAAATGTGTTTCGCGCTTTACGTCCGATTTATGGTCTACATAATCGACCAAGTGAGCAAACAATTAATGCGATTGTGACCAAGTTTCGCACTCAGTTTACTTTATTGGACATTAAACCAACCACACGAATGCGTACAGTGCGTACAGAAGAGAATATTGCGTCTGTTTCTGAGAGTGTTGCTGAAGACCGTGAAATGTCGATTCGTCGCCGTTCGCAGCAATTGGGTTTGTGTTATTCGACCACATGGAAGATTTTACGCAAAGATCTTGGTGTAAAACCGTATAAAATACAGCTCGTGCAAGAACTGAAGCCGAACGATCTGCCACAACGTCGAATTTTCAGTGAATGGGCCCTAGAAAAGTTGGCAGAAAATCCGCTTTTTTATCGACAAATTTTGTTCAGCGATGAGGCTCATTTCTGGTTGAATGGCTTCGTAAATAAGCAAAATTGCCGCATTTGGAGTGAAGAGCAACCAGAAGCCGTTCAAGAACTGCCCATGCATCCCGAAAAATGCACTGTTTGGTGTGGTTTGTACGCTGGTGGAATCATTGGACCGTATTTTTTCAAAGATGCTGTTGGACGCAACGTTACGGTGAATGGCGATCGCTATCGTTCGATGCTAACAAACTTTTTGTTGCCAAAAATGGAAGAACTGAACTTGGTTGACATGTGGTTTCAACAAGATGGCGCTACATGCCACACAGCTCGCGATTCTATGGCCATTTTGAGGGAAAACTTCGGAGAACAATTCATCTCAAGAAATGGACCGGTAAGTTGGCCACCAAGATCATGCGATTTGACGCCTTTAGACTATTTTTTGTGGGGCTACGTCAAGTCTAAAGTCTACAGAAATAAGCCAGCAACTATTCCAGCTTTGGAAGACAACATTTCCGAAGAAATTCGGGCTATTCCGGCCGAAATGCTCGAAAAAGTTGCCCAAAATTGGACTTTCCGAATGGACCACCTAAGACGCAGCCGCGGTCAACATTTAAATGAAATTATCTTCAAAAAGTAAATGTCATGGACCAATCTAACGTTTCAAATAAAGAACCGATGAGATTTTGCAAATTTTATGCGTTTTTTTTAAAAAAAAAGTTATCAAGCTCTTAAAAAATCACCCGTTAGTTGAACGTATGCAACAAGTCAATGTAGCGCAGAGCGAAACCGCAAATGGTATATCCAATGTGGCGAATCAACCACGCGTTGAATGGCCACAAGACTCACCAGACTTTTACTCATCCCGTAATCACAATCACATCCTCAATCGCTCCAACGTTAATGCACAACCTGAACCATTTACTAGTGCTGCAAATCCTTGCCCTAGTAATATTTCGGTAATAACAAACTCAGGAAAAATTGCAATTCTTATCTCAAACTGGGAAATAAAATTTGACGGTTCTATGCGATTATCAGTGGAAAATTTTATCTATAGGATTGAGTCCGAAGTTATTGACACCCTTGGGGGAAATTTTACTCTTTTTTGTGAACATGCTCAGAGTGTATTTATTAGTGATGCAAAAGATTGGTACTGGCGCTATCGACGTTCAGTGGATCGCATTACTTGGCCAAGTTTATGCCAAGCCTTACGGACACACTATGCCGAGCACCGCACTGATACCGATATTAAGGAATCGATGCGAATGCGCAAATAAGGTGCTAATGAAAGTTTCGATGAATACCGAAACGCAGTGGTTAAGATTTCTGAAAACTTAAATAACTCAATTTCCGAGACTGAACTAGTTGAGATTCTTCAACGAGGCTTACGGCCACGTTTACGACAGCAGTTGCTGTATGTTAACATTTCCTCAGTAGCCACCCTTCGTCAATTATGCTTAAAACATGAATATCTTCTACAGGAAATCTCAAAGCAAACAAGCGCCAATGCAAATACTTCGTTACCACCCCGTAATAGTGCTTTGCGAAAGCAAATTAACGAGATAGATGTTATTGATGGATGTGGTAGCGCCGGAATTTATAAACCCAATTGCGTTAGTTGTAATCCGGGAAACTCGAAAGCTCGCGAGGCGCCGAAACCAGCTCCTCTCAAGAACTAAACGGTTACCCCACTGAAGATGAAAATTCTTCTACCATTAAATACAAACCTCAATTCAAACATTTAGTACCATATGAAAAGCGACTAGAATTTTATCAAGAAAGAAAGCAAGCAATTTTTGTTGATAGGGAACATTCCAAACCTGCTCCACATAGAAAGCGCTCTGCCATTCGAATGAATGAATTTTGGAAAAAAGTAAACACCCAACAGACATCTTTAAACAGTTTAATATTTACCGTAAAGAAGAACGTGTCCGATTTGCGCCCTTACGCTGAAGTAGAACTTTTAGGGGAGACATGGTTAGGTCTCTTAGACAGCGGAGCTCAAGTGTCTTGCATAGGTCATAAACTCGCAGATAAAGTCTGTGCTGAGAATAGTGTAAAAACAAGACACCACACATCAGTCCATACCGCTGACGGCAGCGAGCCATATGTATTTGGTACATTCAAACTTAGCGTCAGTTATAAAAACCAAACAGCAACCTTAGAATTTTTCGTCGTTCCAAGCTTAAAACATAACCTAATCCTGGGAATAGATTTCTGGTCTAAATTCAAAATTGCTCCTCATTTGATCAATCAAATTGATTTTAATGGCGATGAAAACAACGAAAACTCAACTAGGCACACCATGTCGTATGAGCAACAAAGGAAGCTGAACACTGTAAAAGAGTTATTTCCATCTTACGCAAAGGAAGGTCTTGGTAAAACCCACTTAATTGAACATAATATAGAAGTAGTTCCAGAAGTCCGTCCGGTTAAACAGCGTTATTTCCCGATATCCCCAGCCATTGAAAAACTAGTCCACTCGGAAATAGACGAGATGTTGAAATTAGGGGTAATAGAAGATTCGCCGAATAGTCCGTGGTCGAGTCCCGTAGTTTTGGTCCGAAAAGGTGAAAAAGTCCGTATGTGCTTAGATTCGCGTAAGGTTAATAGTTTCACAGTAAAAGATGCATATCCTCTTCCTCACATAGAGGGCATCTTAAGTCGTCTACCAAAAGCTCAATACATTACGTCGCTCGATTTAAGACGAGCATTTTGGCAAATTCCTTTAGCGGAAAAAAGCAGGGACTTAACAGCCTTTACTGTGCCAAACCGCCCACTCTATAGATACTGCGTAATGCCCCTTGGGCTATGTAATGCGCCACAGGCTTTATGTAGACTCATGGACCGGGTTTTACCAGCTAATTTGAAGGATAAAGTTTTTGTTTATTTAGACGACCTGCTCATAGTATCAGATAGTTTCGACAGCCATATGAAAACCTTAGCAGAAGTAGCACTACAATTACGCAAAGCAGGGCTGACTATAAATGTGGGAAAAAGCAAATTCTGTCTGAAAGAAGTCAAATATCTAGGGTACATAGTAGGGAATGGCACGCTTCAGACCGATCCAGACAAAATATCAGCGGTAACACAGTACCCAAAACCTACCACTGTTAAGCAACTGCGTCGATTTCTTGGCATGGCTGGTTGGTACAGGCGATTTGTACCTAATTTTGCTGCCGTTACTACGCCTCTGACTGACTTACTCAAGAAATCCAAAACCTTCAAATGGAATGAAAATGCTCAGCAAGCTTTTGATCTGCTGAAACATTTGCTGTCCTCCGCACCAATACTTGCCAATCCCAATTATAATAAACCTTTTCTTATACAATGCGATGCTTCAAAGCTAGGTGTCGGCTCCGTCCTAGTTCAGGCTAATGATGAAGGGGTAGAAGTACCGGTGGCTTACTTTTCGCAAAAGCTCAATAAGGCGCAAAGCAATTACAGTGTAATTGAGCTAGAGTGTCTCGCAGCCATTTTAAGCTTGCGGAAGTTTCGTGCGTACGTCGAGGGTCAAGATTTTACAATCATTACTGACCATGCAAGCTTACAATGGCTGATGAAACAGACGGACTTGAGTGGCAGACTAGCGCGTTGGTCTTTGAAGTTGCAAGGTTTCTGCTTTAAAATCGAACATAGGCGTGGTTCGCAAAACGTCGTGCTTGACGTTTTGTCGAGGCAAAATTTCGAAGACCTAAGCGAAATAAGTTTGTTTCCTTCAGTCAACTTAGATTCAGATGCCTTTGTATCGGAAGAATATGAAAAGCTCAAAACCCAAATAGAAAAAGATAAAAATATACTGCCAGACCTTCAAATTATAGACGGGAAAATTTATAAACGTACTGAGCACCCTAATGGTGACGAAAATCGAGAATCTTTTTGCTGGAAACTTTGGATACCCAAAGCACTGGTTGAGGCCACTATCAAAAACGCGCACTGTCCTCCTAATAAATGCCATGGTGGTATTGCAAAAACTGTAGAAAGGCTTCGATTAAACTTTTATTGGCCATCCATGATTAATGACGTGAAAACTTTTATCACACATTGCGATACTTGCCAACAGAGCAAATCTCCGAACATTGTACTACGTCCGCCAATGGTCGCTAATTTTAAAATTGCCCGACCAATGCAAAGATTGTATATAGATTTATTGGGCCCATACCCAAGATCCAAAAGTGGTAATGTCGGTGTTCTTGTAGTCCTTGATCATTTAACCAAGTTCCCATTTTTAAAAGCTGTTAAAAAGTTCACATCGTCCGTAATTTGCGACTATCTCGATGAGCACATTTTTCCTGTATTTGGAACCCCCGAATATTTGCTATCCGACAATGGAAGTCTGTTCAAGTCTTCTGAATTTAAAAGATTTCTTTTTGCTAGAGGTATAAAGCACCTTTTCACAGCCTTGTATAGCCCACAAGCTAACGCGAGCGAGAGGGTCAATCGCTCCGTTATCGCGGGTATTAGATCGTATCTAAAGAAAGACCAAACAGTGTGGGATAAAAATTTACAACTTATTGCAGAAGCGTTAAGATCTTCGGTTCACCAAACAATTGGCTGTACGCCTTTCTACGCTATGTTTGGTCAGCAGATGATTAACCATGCAGATGACTATCAACTTCTCCGCACGCTCGAGTCTTTAGGGGGGGGGGATGTTGTAGTAAATATAGATGATAGGCTAAAACTCGTGCGCGCGCAAGTTTTAGACAATATTCAGATTGCCTTCGAAAATTCGGCGAAAAGGTATAACCTTAGAAGTAGGTTGCTAAAGTTTGAAATAGGCCAAAAAGTATATCGACGAAATTTCGTGTTAAGCGATGCCACTAAAAAGTTCAACGCCAAATTTGCCCCTGTGTTTATAAAAGCCGAAGTCTTAAATATAAAAGGTAACCACATGTACCAATTAAAAGACGATGAAACCGGTAGAATTGCTTGGTATCACGCGAAACACATTAAAAAATGTCAAGCATAAAAATGTAACTGAGGAAGCTAACAAGGGTTAATTGCTTGCAGAACCAGCTGAATTAGGTTTCCTGTGAAAATCTGTCTTCAACATCTTTCTTTTCCGATTTGGCGTCCAACGTAGCAGCAGCAGTCTTCGCAATATAGTTTTCTTATAAAAAGAAAAGTTTATTTTTTTGCT
>NW_023465556.1:0-8613 GCF_013731165.1 Rhagoletis pomonella | reverse complement strand
AAAAAGAGGTGCCAATAGGAAAGGTGGTGAGCTAACAGATCGGTTGCTACGTATACGCCCTCGCGTACCCTTTCATCTTTTTTTATCTACCTAAGCTAGTTTTATACAATGCTAGGTTTAAAATAATTTTTCGATTTCTTGTGTCTGTTAATTTCCCGGGAGTTCGTTTAATGCAGAGGTTCCCAAACTTATTTTTCTCTTATACCCCTTTCAAAACTTTACTGGTTTCGGTGGACCTCCTGATGCTCATTTCTAATATATTCTCAAAGCTCATAAAAAAATGTGAAGATTAAATCTAACGATGCAATTTTGCATCGCGTGTGAGTTCCAAAACTAAATTCGGAGGGGCAAAAATAAAAATAAAATATTTTCTTGTGTTCTATTTATTGAAATAATCTGATTACACACTTGCAAGTTTTGAAAAACAGAGCTCGTAAAGACCTGAAAGAACTATTTTGCTCTGAGGAGTTATATTTTTAAAGAGCACTAAATAAACTCCTCACATGTTCGGCTCACTCATGAAATTGCATGTGATGTATTTGTCAAATAGTTTATTTGTATTGATGGCATCATTTTTATTTTTATCGCTCCGAGTTTTAAAGTGATGAGAAAGATATTCGTAACTCGCATTTTCAAAACACAAAACTTGAAACAACAAAACTGCAAAGCTTTTTACGCCAAACTGCAAATTCAGAAACTGACAAAAAATAAAAGATCGAATCTAGATAAATCGATGATATACAGACAAGCAAGCAAGAAGCACAAGAAGTGTTCCACCGTCTCATCCTCTTCAAAGCAGGATGGGCAGATGGAGTTGTCATTTAGACTACCACAGTCAGGTGTTTGTGCCACGTGAAGTGACCAGTCAGCAGTCCCGTCTTCGCAGTAAGAGGAAAAAACTATATAGACCTTCTGAGATTGAAGGCAACATGAGTTTTGTCCACCTGCATTCACTAGCCATCGAGTCATTGCTGAGCGAGGTATCCACCCTGTTTCTGATGGTGGCTTCGATCGCCGAAGTGGGGAGTGCTATACCTGGTTGCGGATCGAGGAATGCCTGGTCTAGGCCAACTGTGGTCAAAGGGTCTCATTTCCAGGCACTCCCGAGTTGCCTGACACCCAGGGTAAAGCAAGCTCGTTATCTTTACCAACATAATTTAGTCAAGACTTGCATTGACGAACTAGTTTTGAAGTACTTAGATACAGGGCTGGCCAATGCCTTAACTGCAGCTTGGCAGTACCTGTAGATACGTAAACTCCTTCCCCTCCACCTATTTTCCACTGCGTAGTATATGGCTTTGGGCAATGCAAATACCTCGGCGTGGAAGGCCGAAGCATATTCAAGATAAAAAGGTAAAAAGGGAAACTTGCGCCCATTAGCTTCGAAAAATACCCCAGATCCTGACCCAGAGTCAGTTTTGGAGCCATCAGTGAAGACTCGAAAATGACGAGTGCAGCCTCAGTGCTGATATTAAACCAGCATTCCCCCTCAGGGAACTCTCTCTCTCTCTAGAATCTCTTAAACAAAGGTAATGGTGGTGTACTATCCTGTTGCATTGAAAAGACACAAGTGCTCAAATATCTGCCGCCGGCAATTTCCGCATCACCTCACTCAGTGTTATACCAACATCCGTTTCTTCTTAATCTGCAGGTGGCCTTTATGATGACACAAAGTCACGGTAAGTTCACCAGTACGTCAAGAGCACTCACTATACACCACTCAAAAAAATTAAAGTCAAATAAAGTGGCTATCAAGCAAACATTTTTGTTCTTTACTATCGAAACCAGATACATTTTCGTGCACCCCCACTTACAACTTTTTTGACCCCCATATTTTATTAACGCCAACGTAGACCCCAGTTGAGTCTCCCGCGGACTCCTGGGGGTCCACCTGGACCACTTTGGGAATCACTGGTTTAATGTAATAAACAGTTTTTGCCTTTGATTTGTGAGCGCACGCGTGCTTCCTGCTGTTTTTCTATAAATTTATTTGTTCCACGCATTTTAACTAAGAAAAATTCCAACAAAAATAACGAACGTCTTTAATTAATTTTCGCGTGTGTTGTTGCGTTTATGGTCCGCTGACAACAACACAAATCGTGTGCTGTTTTTTCTGCCTTTCATATTTTTGGATATTAATTAGCGGCGTTTGGATTTGGATTTTACGCTTTTCGTTTCGACTCATTTTAATGTGATATTTGTGTGGGGTTTACTATGTCAAATGTTGGGAAGTCATTATTGTGCGTTGACACCAGCGAGTTTGAGTTCATTTGCACACATGTATAAGCAGTAAGAAATATAAGATTTATTTTTTTTGACTGTTTTGGCTACCTTGACGCTTAATTGTATGCGCGTTAGTGCGCGCTTATACTATTTGGCTTTGATTCAAAATTTGTGACTAGCAACGCGTCTTTAATGCCGTCAAAAAAGCAAACACGCACATGTGGGCTCTTACAAAAGCATATTGTTAAGTAGTGGAAATTTTCGCTTTATGCTTTCTTACGAGTTTCCATAGATTTTATGACCGCGGAAAAATAATTTCGAATGTAATATACAAAAAATATGATTGACAGAAGAACGAGGCAGAATATGTGAAATGACTCCGAGAATGTTAATTAAAATGTAAATTTATTTACCTGCTCTTCACACTCTTGATCATTATTTAGCACAAAATAACACACCTTTATCTAACTGAAACCTGCAAGTAATATTATATGTACAAAAATTTGTTCATCGCTTTAAACCGCATACATGCACATCGTCGTTTAAAGTACAAAACCGCGTATCAACAAAATGCAAAACCGTGTATGTGAGGTTGCATAAATTATTTCCCAACGGGGCCAGAAGCGCTCCATTAGTGCCATTGGAGCGCTCAATACTCAGCAGTGAGCGCTCCCTTCCTAATTTCACACTTCATTGTATTTTAACGTTGGGTGTCATTAGAAAGAAGCGCTCCCTTGCTGCTCCCAAAGAAGCTCTTAGTGAGCGCTTCAACTAAAGCATTTAAAAACCGATGCATGCAAATTTTAATTTTCATATTATATCTTTGTTTTAATAAAATAATGGCGTTTTTGGAAACCATTTGAAGGCTTTATTAAGAGTACTTATTGTTTTTCTTTTCTATGTGGTATACATACGAAAATAAATACATACATACGTACATGTTTGTACATAAATTAAGTATTTTCCAAAAGAAAATATTTTATGCTATTGGGTTTGGAGCTTTTTGGCCGGTTATATTAAATATAACAAGTGTTTACTTCTTCTCCAACGCGTTTCGACGCATATTCGCGTCTTCTTCAGGGAGTTTTAATATTAAGCAATAAAATTATCACAACATAAATTAAACATATTTAAAAACATTAAGACATGTTAAACAACACTGCACATCCTTCATCGTCAAACCTCAGACATTGTTTGTTTCAGACTATATGCGTCGAAACGCGTAGGCCGAACCCGGCTCTCTTTTTTCCATTAACTGAAATTTTTTTCTGTCAGTACGGCACTTATAAAATAAATCTCCATAACAAATTTAAAACACTTCCAGAGATTTTCTATCCTTCCAGAGATATGTATGTATTAAGAAGTTTTTAGTATGTATGGGAGGCGACAGGCCTCCTTTTTTTAATAACTCACATTTTTTCCATGAGCAATTGACACATTTTGTATACACAACTCCATACCAAGTTCCAGTATTCTTCCACAAACACTTCCAGAGTGCCACGCCCCTTTTTCATTTAACCCTAATCTTCTTCCATGAATTTAGAATTGATTTTACATACCCCAGTACCAAGTCCCAGTACTCTACCATGAACACCTCTAGAGATATGCAGTATGAAACAGTAAATTTGTACGGGAGGTACCATGTTTCCTTTTGGAATAACGCAAATTTCTCTCCATGAGTATGGAATTAATTTTGTATACACAGAGATATGCAGCATAGATAATCAATTTGCATGGGAGTTGCCACACCACCTTTTCCAATAACTCTCATTTTTCTCCATGAGTATGGTATTAGTTTCACATACATACATACATACACATGTATTTCCATACCAAGCTTGAGTACTTTACCCCAAGCATTTGCAGAGATATGCAATATGAAACTTTCAGTCAATATGGAAGGTGCTACGCCTCTTTTCCACAAACGTCCATTTTTCTCCGTGGATATGAATATGATTTCACACAGTGTTGGCGAAATGTTGATCTGATTAACGATTAAAAATTAGCGATTAAAATGTTAATCGCGTTTGACGATTAAAATTAATTAGTCGTAATCAACTGTACGATTAATGATAAATTTTTTTTATCGTTAATCCAATTAAAAATATAATCTGATTAAGTTGTCTACTTTGACCGAATTTGAAACCAAACAGCAGTTATAGTAATTATTTTGTGTTTTACGCTTATAAAAAGCACATAATATAAAAAAAATATAATTATTGTTATTAGTAATACATAAACTGGGAACTTTTACAAATCTAGTTTGTAAAACGTTTGTTGGTATAGATCTTAATGAAAATGCACACCAAATTGCTCAGATTGATGAGGAAACCCGATTTAGCCATACCGGATTAACTTGCTTTTTGTGCACAAGAAAATTCCAGCATCAATTAATTAATCACCAAACCTACTTGATCAAATTAAGAGTTAATGATTAAAAATTAATTATTTTAATCGCGGTTAGCGTTAACTGTTTAGTCAGATTAAAATTAATCACGATTAACTGTAATCAGATTGAATTTAATCGAATTAGCTATTTGATTAAAACATCAATCAACATTGATTTCACATACATATCACATTACCAAGTTCCAGTTCTCTCCCACAAATACTTCCAGACATATGTATGTAATATGAAAATTCCAATTTGTATGGGAGGGGCCTTGAGTTATCGGACTTACTTTCAGTCTAAGACCATCCTTATTAAGTGTAGCAAATTTCGTTCTGATCAAGAAGCCGGTTAAGGAAGTAGCCTGTCTTTCAATCCAGGTCATAAACTATCTGTGAGAAAAATTTGATTTTCAAACAGGTGGCAATTCTTAAAAAAGTAGCCTATTTTCCAACATAGGTCATAAGCTATCTCTGTGCGAAATTTCATGCGAATCTGTTCAGTAATTTACGCGTATTAATTTAATTGAACTTTTTTAACAGGTGGCAACGCTTTCAAAAAATTAGCCTCTGTAGGTCATAAGCTATCTGCTTGCAAAATTTCATGCCAGTCCGTTCAGACTTTTCCGCATATTAATATAATTAAACTTTTTTAGCAGGTGGTAACTCTTAAAAAAGTAGCCTCTTTTTTAACCTAGCTCATAAGCTATCTGCCTGAAAACTGCCATGCAAACCAGTTCACTCATTTCCGCGTATTAATTGAAATAAACATTTCTAACAGGTGGCAACTCTTAAAAACAAAGTAGCCTACTTTCCACCTAGGTCATCAGCTATCTGTGTGCAAAATTTCATGCAAATCCGTTCAGTCGTTGCCGCGTATTAATTTAATTAAACTTTTTTAACAGGTGGCAACTCTTCCAAAAAATTAGCTCATTTTCCACTGTAGGTCATGAGCTATCTGCTTGCAAAATTTCATGCAAATCCATTCAGTCGTTTCCGCGTATTAGTTTGATTAAACTTTTTTAACAGGTGGGAACTCTTAAGGAAAGTAACCTATATCCAATCTAGGTCATAAGCTATCTGTGTGCAAATTTTTATGCAAATCCATTCAGTCGTTCCCGCACATTAAATAAATTAAACTTTTTTGACAGGTGGCAACTCTTAAAAAAATAGCCTATTAACCATTCTGGCCCATAAGCTATCTGCGTACAAAATTTCATGCAAATCGGTTAAGTCGTTTCCGCGTGATGATTTCCGAAACATCCAAACATACAAACTTTCACATTTATAATATTAGTAAGAAGTAAGATAGTAAGATAACCGGCCAAAAAGCTCCAAACCCAATAGCTTTGAATTTTTAACCTTGGCCCATGGAAAATAATTGAAAATATTTTATGTTATTACTAAAAATGATATTTATTTCTGAGCGTTGCTAAAAATTTTAAAATTTATTTTTTACTTTGCTTTTTACTGCTCCCTACTAGCTGCTTTGGGTAGGGCTGCCAGATATCTCTGTTGCCAAACCGGGACACTTAAGGGTGGGAAAGGCCTCTCGCTCCCTTCCCTTTCGTTTCGACAAATATTACGTACGAAAGGATGTAGTAAAGTTTTATTTTGACAAACAAAAAAAAAACATAAATGCATGAGATCATGAGATCATTACAACGTACACCAGCAAAACAAAACAATTTATCACAACTAAAGCACAGAGAATTTTTCACAATGCATGTACCTTTTTTGTTCCTTATAATAATACAGTTTATACTAAATAGATCAGAAAACATAAAAATAAAATTTCTAAACTTTGTGCAAAACTCGGGAAAATTTGCATACAATTTCGCAACTTTCTATTCAGACTTTTTTATAAAAATTTTGAAAATAAAGTTTTGCAGCCCAAAAAAATTTAGTTGAATTTCAGATTGCTTTTACTGAGAGCTTCTTCCATACAAACTACTTATGTTCGACATTTTTTTGTATGTGGAAGACACTGTCAGCAAAAAATATATAATTGCAAAAAATCAACGAAATTTTCTGGTAACTTCAGACTTCCACTTTACTAATTGGCTCAAAAGCTACATTTTCAAAATTTTTCTGAAAGATCTGATTATAAATTGTGATCAGATGAAAGAGTCTCCGAGCCAATAATTTTGTACGGCACGGTACTTATAAGTAATCTAGGTTTCACGAAAGAAAAAAAAATCAAATACAAGGTAGCATTAAAATATCAGTCATTTGTTTCGTTGCTGTGAACTTGTTTCAAAACTTCTGGCTTTTGCTTAATATAATTGTAAAACTCTGTGCATGTCATTTTAACGTATTTAGGTACATACTTATATTAATCATCAACTATTGCTTGTGCAAAACGTGCTAAATTTAAAAAAAAAAATTCTCATATGGAAGGGCACCAATCCAACTCGTAATAAATTTAAGTATAAAAATTTTAGTATCTAGTATAGAAATATTCAATTCAAATACGCCAATATTAAAATGAAGCGCTTTGGACTTAACGGATGCTATTTTCATAATTAAGTTAAAAAAAAATATATTTAAATTCCATGCTGCCTGTAATGGGATTTGAACCCTGACCCTCTGGAAATTAGCAAATTGTGGCAAGCATCTTCGTGCACTCAGCTACAGCCAGACATGTAAATGTGCATTCAAATTTAAGGTTGGACCGGGACACCGGGACAAATAGTCTAAAACCGGGACATGACCGGGAAAATCGGGACGTCTGGCAGCCCTACCTTTGGGAAGCAGCTAACTTTCAGTCCCGTTGGGTTTCTAGAGAGTAAAAACACTCATATTTCAAAATGGTTCTCTTTTTTATAAAGCAATCGCATTTCTGACTAGTATATTTCAGGACGAATGAATAAGGATTGAGCCAAGAGCTTGTGTGAGCAAATCCAATTTTTGGCAGCAAATGTCAGTTACGCGGTTTTGCAGATTGACGATACGCGGTTTCGTACTTTAAACGACGATATGCAACTATTAATGTGAATTTTTGCATTATCTATATTTAGCGACCTTTATTATTTTATGTTTAATTTTTTTATTTATCTAACATTATTTCCTTTTGTTTCTTTTCATGGGTCTCAATATATTTTTTATTTTATTTGATTTGTTTTGCTATATTTAATATATCATTTTATATGCTTGATGTATGTACATATATATACAAACATATATACTATTTGATTTTGCTTTGTCTTGCTTTGTTTATTTAATATTATTTTATTTTTTCATTCAACAACGAAAATAACTTCAATTATATTTTTCGTTTCTTCCAAAAATCTATCGATGCTTAATTTTTGTTTTCACTGCATCAGCATCGAATTTATATTCAAACACTTTATGCACTTTACCCGCCAAATAAAATTTCAAATTTTGAACACTGAATCTTAACTTTTCCATGCGAGAATGGATACTCGTGCTAACCGTCTGCGATCTGTTTGTCGACGAACGGTCCGCGATATCCACTAAACAGCTTCAGCGTTGGATAGAGACACAGATGGTATGCGAGTTGTTCAATTGTTCCAACACCCTCACCGGTCTGTTTAATTTCCATTGATGACGTTTCACGCAAAGCTTCAGAAGCTTTTTCCATTATATTTTCCTTCTTTCACAATCTCTCTCGTATGCTCGCTCCCTCGATGTTTATTATGATCTAATTCGTCCAGCGCGATACACTTACGTTTTTTTGGTTTTGTTGTTGCTCAGTACTAAATTTTCACTTACTCTTTATATAATCTCCGCTGCTTGCATGCTTATGTATATTTTTGTGGTTTTGTGACGTTTCTTTCTTTGTTTTAGCCTTTTTTTGGTATAATTTTTTGCTGATCTTTCCCCTTTTAAATGTTTCTTTATGGACTACTTGCCGCCACCATTGCTTGGATTTCTCGTATTTACAGCCGAATTGCTGATTTTTAAAAATACATTTTCTTTCGAAATTTGCTTTTTCTCCGAATTATAAATAAAACCAATCCATTAGCGTCCTGATTATGA
>NW_023465555.1:0-8613 GCF_013731165.1 Rhagoletis pomonella | reverse complement strand
CATATGCCATTGTGCAGCAAAATATGTGCGCTCAGCAGTGCAAGGGATTCTCAACGTCGAAAAGATTTAATCAAAACTGACTGTCGGCATCCTAGCTACTAGACTACGACGTCAGTTCTTTGACGGAACTCTTTAACTAACCGATATTCTCAGCCGGTAGCAGTACACCTCTTACTCACTACGTGCCACCGTTGAAGAAGCAGAGAGCACACTGTGTTCGGCCGCAATGCGAGCAACTTGAGATCGATATAGCGAGTTAAACAGGGAAGCGAGACGTATGTATTTTCTGCAATAAAAATAGATGGGCAGCAGAAATATGTGAGTGCGATGGGAAAATACACGAAAATTTAATCAGAAAGTTAGGTGATTTACTGAAGATATCAAGACTCCTATAACACTACCATTGCGTCTTAGTGATCGATGTCCAGAACATGGCTGGATTATGAGAAAATACTTGTTGAATGGTAACGCCTTGAAAGTAGTGGAGAAGATGAGCCCGCGCCCTCAGTCGATGATGGCAGGTTCGAAGTCCCACCGCCCGAAAACAACAAATCTGCAGCCGACTGAGCTATGCATCTTATGCAGAATATTATCGGATGAACGCATGTCCGTCGGCCAATTGCGATTTGAGTGTGCTCTGCCCAAAACACCAGAACGGGGATTGTGATACGTGTCGATTACCGTGAAATCAGCTAACCTCATGGAGCTGATGAGATTTTTTTAGTAACTAAACTAAACTAGAGCAAATTCTACAGAAAACGCTAAAGAAAAAAATTAAATAAATATATATGCATGTATGTAACACCTTGTTGCTCTTGTTTAAAGGATTTTGTAAGTTAGTTTGAAAAGCGTAACAAAGATGAGTGAGCAACGAAAATAAATGTAAGTTTAATTCCAAAATGGATTGTAGCGAATGGGAAAATGTAAACAGCAAAGTTGCAAGCAGCACGAGGAAGGCGAGATATTCTACGAAAAAGTATGAAAAAACCGTTGAAACATATATGCACGTACATATGTAGTTACATAAACAAATGCATATTCATACATAAATAAGAGAAAGAGCCCCATATATGGCCGTGTTTATAAAATGTAACTCACACCAAGGACGAAGCGGAATCATGTAAAAATACCTGAATTTAATCCCTCATTATGGTCGCTTTCCGTGACTATGAGGTTGAAACTATAAAATTCGTTTGTTAGCCGACGACTAACTCTGCGCCAAAATAGCCGGATGCAGCAAAGTGACGATGTAAATGTTTTGAATACACTATGTTAACTCATTGCTGCATAATCGGATAACCCTTTAGGAAATGTTAATTGAACTCATCTTTAGAGGTGAAGCAAAAATTTAGTCATCCCTTAATTGAAGCGATTTTAAAGCGCAGTTTCTACAGAAACAGTCCGAACATTACACAGCAAACATTGGCCGTCATACTTATGAATTGTATATCTACACACATATGCCTGTATACGCATGTAAAATAAATACTATGAACTCAAAAATTCCTCCGAGTCCTTCTAAATAGTACATCATTTTTTGGCTTAGCTCATGCAAGCACCGCAACCCTTTCAAACACGTACCACTTTTACAGGCCTAAGCATGTAAGTCAGTTGTAAAAGTTAATGCTTTTTGTTGACATTGTTTGTTTCATTTACCGTCGTTAAATATGCTAAAAAGCTTACTTTTCCCCAGCTGCTTCTCTATTGTGTTAATGCGAACATGGTAGATGCATTAAATCGTAGTGAAAGTCTTTTGCGTACCACAGGTGGTATGCGCAACATTTGTATATATACAAAATAAATACAGGTATGCTCTTGCAAGTACAGTTAAACTTTATTATTATGTATTAGTATTTCGGGACACCCTGCTTGAACATAATGCAGCGGTGAAAAGGGAATCAAAGAAACACACGATTGCAAACGTGCATACATACATACGCACACCGTCTTCAAAAGAGTCACAACTCAAAATAATACGTTTGTCAGAAAATAGGAATTAAAAGTAGCCGGAATGGGCGGCATCGGGAAGGTCTGTCGGGATGGGACCAAAATAATTTCCCGACACTCCCGATAAAAGCGCAATCTTCGAAATTTAGAAAATCTTCCTTAAAAACTTTGTTAGAAATATGCACTTTTTATATTTTATTGAGACGAAAACGAACAGCAAAGAAAAACCAAATAATCGGAAAATTCCAGATCATTCATTATATTTTTATTTTTATTCAAAATTAATTTGAAAGATATGTGCATTTTTCTTAGTGATACATTTCGGGACCCACGGGACCCGCGGGACCCGCGGTAAAATTCTGAGAAACGTCGGAATGGGCGGGAACAGGACTGAATACTTAGTCCCGTATCCATCTCTAGTCTAGTTCTAGGCTAGTTCTCTTCCGTCGAAGTATAGATTTTATTTACATTTTGCCTTATCCTGAGTATTACCCGAAAAAAAATTCACCCGAAAATATTTATTCCGCCCATAGTATGTAGATACATGGAAACCGGGCGTGAAAAGTGAACCGGTGAAATTTACCGCACTAATTTGTCAATGAAATCGCAAACCGCCGTTAACATGAGTTTCATTTTTCCCGAGACGATTCAGTTTTCACTTTTGGTTTGCATGTAGACATTTACTATGGACGGATGAGAAATTTTCGGTTGAATTTTTTTTTGGAGCGAAACTCAGAATAAGACAAAAAATATCAACAACTTTTATATTGGTTTAAGTTTCGAGAAATCCCCCAAATTCGAGTGTACGTTGAGTAGCGCATCGACTTTCTGTATAAGCACATACTATGAGTATGTAATATACTGTACATGTACATATCTGTGTATGAGTTTGCATTTTATTTAAATATTCTCGAATAATACAATTCTGCATGCTGTATTTATATATGTACTTATTTCATCTGCCTTTTACAAATCCTTACACACACTCCCCTACCAATAATTCTGGTCAGCTTGACTACCTTCTCGTTGCTGCGCGCTCCCTTCCTCCCAACTCTCCTTCGTTATGGACGGCATTTCATGTTTGCCGCCTTCATTCGTACGTCAGAACTTCATAGCTTCTCCAGCACCAGCGTTCTCCCTACTTCTCTGCACCATCGGTAGAAATTCGTTTATGTCAAAGTCTGCCGCTAAACCAGGAGTTACTATCGACGATCGTCTATGCTTCTGCTGCTCTTCGAGAACAGCCAACTGTTCTGGTGTCAGATTTTTCAATTTGATAAGCTGCGTGAATTTCTCTTTCGCTTTGCGTTGCTTCCCCTGCGAGCGCTTCAAACGATAGAAGTCCTCACGTTCATACTCTTCCAATTCGTCTCGAATGTAGGTGATTGTATTTTGAAAGCGTGGAATCACAACAAATTCCAATCCATTGATGCGCATGTTGTTTTGTCGCGCTCCATCTTGTAGCGCATTCGCTGTGTACTCCAGCGATGCCAGCGCAATGAGCGTTCGCACGGCATCTTGGTATCGGGCGCGCACTACTTCCACTTGTTCGCCGCCACGTGACAAACCGGTGAGGGGAAAGCTTCCCGGACTCTCCACGAACAGCTGAAACTGCGGCAGTAAGAGACCAGCAATTCTTGTGTTTTTTATACGCATGTAAATGTCTGCTTTGCCTGTGTTCAACAGCTCGCATGCGCGTAAGTCTGCGTCGAGAAAATTCGCTTTTGCCATCGAGAAAATCGCATTAGCCATCACTTTGTCCACCACCGCCTGTGCGGCTTCCAATTCGGCCACTACTTCACGCAGCTTGAGTTCGATAGCATCGCGTTTCCGTTTGAGCAGATTCAGACCGCGTGTGGCAGCCATAATGCGCTGATTCATCAGCACGAGATTGGTACGCGAGGGAAAAATGTTGACGCGGTCGGTTGCCATTTTTTTTGTTTTGTATGTACTTTTGCTAGTTTTATCCCTCGCGTTTTGGTTTTATTTTGCTGGAATACGAAATCTAATAACAGCAACAAATATTTTTCCGTTTAAAAATTATTAAATGTTTCAAGAAATTTGGTTATTTTCCAATGCCAATATTATTATTTTTTTTGGATTTTGCTTTTGCTTTCGTATACAATTCACAATGAGAATACGAGTAAACCTAAGCTGAATGTTGTATGTCAAAGAGTTCAGGTGTTCGTCCCTTAAAATACACCAAGGGGAGGCACCTACAGTTTTACGCCGACTCCGAACGGCGATTGTATTTTTATAAGAAGCTGTTTTTCATGGCAGAAATACACTCGGAGGTTCGCCATTGTCTATATTTTTTGTTTTCCTGATGTTGCTTTGACCTGGGATTGAACCCAGGCCCTGCGGAGTGAAAGCGCGCACTGCTAACCACAGCGCAGCCAAAGAGGGTGTGATGAAAAAGGTATAAATACCTATATATAGACCTGCAATACTAGTAGTTTGGACATTTTCACTTCGTTTTCTAAATGTGAATACTAATGCATCAAACCTAATCGTCGCTTATAGTTCAAAATGAACCTTATATAAGGTCAAAAGGAGTCTCATAAATATATATATGTACACATCGTCGTTTAAAGTACAAAACCGCGTATCAACAAAATGCAAAGCCGCGTATGTGAGGTTGTATAAATTATTTTCTAGTGAGTAAAAACACTCATATTTCAAAATGATTATCTTTTTTATAAAGCAATCGCAATTCTGGCTAGTATATTTCAGGACGAATGGATAAGGATTGAGCCAAGGGCTTGTGTGATCTCATCCATGATAAAAACATATCATGCTTTTCTTGAAGCTGACGTCGCAACGCCACTACTGTCGCTGCTGTCGTTCGTAGCACGGCTTTCATTATTTACGGCATTTTAATGGAGAAAAATGTTTAGAAAATTCACATACTTAGTAAAATACATACTTACACACATACACACATATATGATTTAAAAGAGATACTTGGCAAGGCAATTTAGAGCGATTGTGAAATGGAAGCCAAGATAGACGGTGCAGACAAGAAGCTATTATTACATATAAGACCAATAGAAGGAACAACGAAAACAAATATACCAAATTGGGGGAAATTTCGTGAATTATGGCTACGAGCCATAGACAAAAAAAGTATTTTTGAAATATTTGAAGGTGGTGCCGATATCAGAACGGTATTGAGGTAGGGACTTGGGGTTATACGGTCGAAGCCCCAGCTTGTAAAAAGCACACATACACACATACATACGTACTTATTTTTGTACATACATATATGTATACATGCGAGTGTTTTTACAGCACAAGCGTTGTCGCAAAACTCTTTATTATTTTTTTGATTAGTCCTCCTTAATCAAACTGTATTTATCTAGGTATTAATCTATTCACGCGCATTCCACAAATATTTTAGTAACATTCGTGGAAGTTAAGTTTCGAGGTATTCAACAAATTTTCAGCGATTTCATATAAAATAAGAAAATACTCCAATTCGCTCGGTACATCTCCACATCCTGTGAGTAGGTACGCACACAAAATTGCGGAAAAAAATTATAAATATTTTAAATACATAATTTAGAAAGTCTCTGAGAAGACCTCCAAATAGCTAAAGATTATTTGCATATGTACATACATATGTGTGTATATCTATATGTATATATGAAATATGCATTTCATTTCATTTCTACTCGTTGCAGTTACCATACTTGTTCATTTTCATATCCATTTTCATTTTCATTTTGCCGTCTGCTCTTTCTTTATATTTACAAATCACTATTGCCTGACGATCATGACCTTTGCCACATATATGGGTATTCAGTTTGTAACATACATATAGTACATATACATACAAACATATGTAAATATATAGTTTTGCATACATACATACATCGTTTTCATCTTTTAACCTTAAAATACGCGACAGATGATAATTTTTGCTACACCTTCTACGCCCCCTACAGCCGCTACATTGCCAACGTCCGCTGTCTGCCAGAAAGGAACTATTTGCTGCTCGCGCGGAAATAAACGCTGAAAAAAGTGGTAGAAGGTTGAGGCGAAATTTTTGAATTTCGACAACAGATTGAGGTCAAACATGCACATATAGCTGTATACATATAAATCTATGTACATGCACACGTACATACATGCCGGTGTGCATCGTTAGAGGCATAAAGGCAGTTGTTTGCCCTTGACTTCGCTAGTACAGCAATGTGAAGAGCATCTGATGCCTACTACATACATATGTACATCTGTAGTAAGTATGTATGTAATCATATGTAAAAATATATATATATTTTTATACCCGAGCGCACTTGTGCACAAGGGTATATTAATTTTGTTCACATAACGGTTGTTTGTAACAGCCAAAACGAATCGAGATAGATATAGACAAATGTATACATAAATGATCAGGATGAAAAAAGAAATCGATTAAGCCATGTCTGTCTGTCCGTCCGTCTGTCCGTCTGTCCGTCTGTCCGTCTGTCCGTCTGTCCGTGTACACGATAACTCGAGCAAAAATTGAGATATCTTAACGAAATTTGGTATGTAGGTTTCCCTTAATCCAAGGTAGGTTGGTATTGAAAATGGGCGAAATCGGACTTTAACCACGCCCACTTCCCATATAACGGTAATTTCCAGAAATACGAAAACTGCGATATTTTAGTAACTACTAAAGATAATTCACTCAAAATTGATATTTATAATAAGTTTTAGACGAAAAATAAGAATATTATAAATTTTTGGAAAATGGGCGTAGCCACGCCCACTTATGGTTATATGTGTATATCTTGGTAACCGCTACACCAATTTCTTCCAAACTTGGCACAGTTGTTGGCCTTCGCACAACATACTAAATGGCCGAAAATTTTTAAAATCGCTCAATAACCACGCCTACTTCCCATATAACGGTAATTTTCAGAAATACGAAAACTGCGATATTTTAGTAACTACTGGAGATTATTCGCTTAAAATTGATATTTACAATAATTTTTCGACGAAAAATAAGAATATTATAAATTTTTGAAAAATGGGCGTAGCCACGCCCACTTATGGTTACATGTGTATATCTCGGTAACCGCCGCACTAATTTCTTCCAAACTTGGCACAGTTGTTGGCCCTGGTACAGCATAAAAAAATCGCCGAAACTTTTTAAAATCGGTCAATAACCACGCCCACATCCCATATAACGGTAATTTAGAGAAATACAAAATCTTCGATAAATCAGTAAATATTGAAGCTAATTTATTCAAAATTGATACTTGCAACAATTCCTTACCAAGAAATACGTTTATGGTAAAATTTTGGAAAATGGGCATGGCACCGCCCACTTATGATCACATATATGTATATCGGTAACCGTTCTACCAATTTGTACCAAACCCGGTGTGGTTATTGTGCTTGCCACGTGTAAGCAAAACGTTGAAAATTATTGAAATCGGACTAAAATAACGGCCGCTTCTCATATAACGGTAAATTTCAGAAATGCTTGAAACTTCAATATTTCGAAATTGAAGGACGCTAATTTACTCAAAATTGATACACCCCGGCTTACCATCTAGCGGAAGGTTTCGGAAAGGTGAAAAAACATATTTAATACTTGCGCCGGGTATTTAATGTTCGGCTCCGCCCGAACTTAGACTTTCTTACTTGTTTTAAATAAATTCGAGTGTAGCCGCTGCACTTACATAGTTATCTGCAAAGTAATAATTTTCATTACTGAAAAAGTAAAAATAAAAATCTTGAAACTGTAATAAAAGCCAGCATATTTTTGTCATTTCCTATAGCAGCAAACTAAGCTCATCTCATCTACGCCTTCATATGTATATTCATTTGATCTTCTTTCTTTCCCTTTTCGCATCCGTTTAGCTGTCATCCAACAAGTAAAAGGGTACTGACTAAAGTGAAGTAGCGCAATCAACTTCCACTGGCACTTTGCAGCAGCAGCGTTTCCTTGAGCACATGTTAGCTTCCTTTTCTTTTATCAATTGGCGACAAGGCATATGAACATATGAACGCAAATTTAAAATTTTGTAAAAAACCATACATTAGATCGGATCGATACTTAAACGAAACAAATTTTGAAATCTTAACTCGAAAGGTTTTCTAAGATCTGCCTTCACTGCAAAGCGAGAGAGGGTTATTTACACAATTGCTTAAGCCACGCCATTTTCTTTGGGACGTCATTGTGGAAAAAGGATTTAATTTCTAGAATTTACTTCTTGTCAAGCTATTTTAATTTATACTCATACATTTGGGGATTGAACAACATGTAATTCGCCATGTTATTGCGTTATACAATTTTAGATCAATTTCAATTACTATAATTGACACAAACAAGGGCTAAAACCATCTAAATGGGTGAGAAATACTGGGGTAAAATTTTTCACAGAAATATGTGCCATTATATCGTCGGTCCCTACGAAGAGTAGCACATTTCACTATTCGCGTGGAAGACTAGCACATTTCACTATTAGCGTGGAAGACTAGCACATTTCATTATTCGCGTCGAAAAGTAGCACATTTCAGATTTTTGCGTGGAAGAGTAGCACATTTCGTTATTTGCGTGGAAGACTAGTACATTTCAGATTTTTGCGTGGAAGACTAGCACATTTCAGATTTTTGCGTGGAAGAGTAGCACATTTCAGATTTTTGCGTGGAAGACTAGCACATTTCGTTATT
>NW_023465554.1:0-8615 GCF_013731165.1 Rhagoletis pomonella | reverse complement strand
CAAAAAACCTACAGTTGTGGCGATATTAAGTGGCCGGCAAAAATTAAGAGCGTATAAAATTACGATACCTGTACGACGGTACACACCCTCCCTCCAAAAGTGTTGGTGCGGTTGTCGCAGTTATTCGCTACTGTTGCGAATATCTTTTTGGTGATAATACTCCCTTCTTTTGGTTTCTACATCCTCAAGGAAGTACATACAATTGCCTTTGGTCCCAATGACTTTTGCTTTGACAAACTTAGGAGCGAATTTTGCATTGAACTTTTTAATTGCATCGCTCTGAACAAAATTCCTTCTGAACACTATATCTCCTATTTTGTACGTTTTTGTACTACTACGTAAGTTATATCTTTTCGCTGAAGCCTCAAAAGCTGCTTGGATATTTTTAACTATCGCGTCTCTTACTAGTTTCAATCTATCCGATTTTTCGAGCACATTACTGTCCAAATCTTCGAGTTTCCGTAGGAGCTCATAATTTTTAGCGTGAGTCAACATTTGCTGCCCGAAAAGTGCGTAATACGGAGTACAAGCTATGGTTTGGTGATACGAACTCCTAAGAGCCTCGCCTATTTCTGAGAGACGCCTGTCCCAAAAACTTTGGTCTTTTTGTATATAGGAGCGGATCCCGGTTATGATAGAACGGTTGACCCTTTCGCTGGCATTCGCCTGCGGGCTATACAACGCTGTGTAAACGTGGCGAATTCCACGTTGGCTTAAAAGGTTGTTGAATTGTGTCGACTTAAACTGTTTTCCATGTAAGTAATCGCATATGCCCGATGCATGAAAATTCTTAATTGGCTTTAAAAGTGGGTACTTCGTAAGGTGATCCAACACTATCAAAATCCCTATATGTCCGCGTCTAGACCTAGGATACGGACCGAGTAGGTCAACGTACAGTTTTTGAAATGGCCTTTGCACAGTATACTGGGCAGACATTGGTGGACGCAGAGTTATGTTTGGCGCTTTGCTTTTGTGGCATACTTCACATTTCGAAACAAAATTTTTCACATCGACTGTCATATTGGGCCAAAAAAGATTTTTGCGTATGCGTTGCAGTGTCTTCGCTACACCACCATGGCATTTATTTGGGGGTGTGTGAGCATTATCAATGACCTGTGCTACCAACTCCTTCGGGATCCACAGTTTCCAATGAAATTGTTCATTTCCAGCATCGCCATAAGAAAATTCTGTTCGCTTATATACATGTTCATTCAAAACTTGCAAATCGGGTAAACGAGAAAAATTATTACGTATGTGTGACTTTAACTTTTCGTAATCTTCCGATTTGAATTCTGGCGAGTTTAAATCTACAAGAGGACGAACATCGCAATCAACAACTTCGCCAATTTCATTACCTTTATCTTCAAAATTCTGCCTAGATAGACTATCAGGGACAATATTCTGTGTAGCTTTCCTATGTTCTATAGTGAATTTAAATCCTTGAAGTTTTAATGACCATCGTGCTAACCTACCGGAAAGGTCGGGTTGCCGCATCAGCCATTGTAGACTAGCGTGGTCAGTAACAATTTTAAATTCTTGCCCTTCGACATACGCACGGAACTTTTTCAAGCTAAGCATGGCAGCGAGACATTCAAGCTCGGTTACAGAGTAATTACTTTGCGCTTTGTTAATCTTTTGGGAAAAATAAGCAATCGGAGTTTCAACACCATCTTCATTCTTAAGTGAGAGAACTGCACCAACACCTAACCTGCTGGCATCGCACTGTATTATAAAAGGTTTTCGGTAGTTTGGATTTGCCAACACCGGTGCGGAACATAATCTATCTTTTAAAGTATCGAATGCTTCTTGAGCTTCTGAGTTCCACGAAAAACTTTTACTTTTCTTAAGTAGGTTTGATAGGGGAGTTGTTATCGTAGCAAAATTGTCGATAAATCGGCGGTACCAACCAGCCATTCCAAGGAATCTTCGCAGTTGCTTCACGTTGGTAGGCACCGGATAGTTTATAACAGATGAAACTTTATCCGGGTCTGTGCGCAATGTTCCATTACCAACAACATAGCCAAGATATTTAACTTCCTTAATGCAGAACTTGCTTTTGGAAACATTTATTGTTAAACCGGCTTTCCTTAATTGAAGAGCGACTTCAGCCAGAACGGACATATGAGTTTTGAAATCTTGGGACACGATCAGGAGATCATCGAGGTATACAAAAACTTGGTTTTTAAGCTGGGGAGGAATGACGCGATCCATCAAGCGACATAGTAGTGGGGCGTTGCAGAGGCCAAAAGGCATGACACAATAGCGGTATAACGGACGATTGGGGACGGTGAAGCAGGTGTAATCCCGTGAATTCTCAGCAAGGGGAATTTGCCAAAATGCACGGCGAAGATCGAGGGAGCTGATGAATTCTGCTTTCGGTAACCTACTCAGAATTCCCTCTATATGCGGTAACGGATACGCATCCTTGACGGTAACACTATTAATTTTCCGTGAATCTAGACACAGACGGACTTTGTCGGACTTTCTAACTAATACTACCGGACTAGACCAAGGACTGTTGGGGGATTCTTCTATCACACCCAACTTGATCATTTCATCGATTTCACTATGAACAATCTTTTCAATAGCTGGCGAAATGAGGAAATAGCGCTGTTTAATCGGACGGACATTGGGCTCTAATTCAATCACATGTTCTATTAAAGAAGTTTTTCCTAAACCCTCCTTCTCACAATTAGGAAATCTCGATTTTATTAAATTTAGCTGTAGTTGCTGGTCACAAGATAACCGAAGTTGGTTCTCATCTTCAAAAATTTCATTAAAATCTCCACTATCAATTTGAGAAATTATGTGAGGCGCAATTTGAAATTTACTCCAAAAATCGATTCCCAAAATGACATCTTGTGTAGGTCACCGGTAAAGTGATCATACCAAAAACAATCTGCTGTCTACCGTCAGCAGTACAGACGGACGTTTGGTGCTGCTTAAGTTTCTTACTGTTTGAAACTTCTTTGGCTAGCGTGCTTCCTATGCAGGATACCTGTGCACCACTATCAAGAAGCGCTAAGATAGTTCTGTCGAGAATAGATATTTTCACATATGGTCTCAAATCTGCACCTTTATTTTGAATGGAAGAAATAATGCAACCTATATTACGGCGTTGGAGCTTGATATTTTTCCAGAAGGTTTTCATCCGATTAGACGAACGGCTTTTTAGAACAGGCGATTCAACTTGATTATTAAAAATCTTGGCCTTGATTTCTTTATATTTCTGCATACGAACTTCGTATGGTATTATTTCGGCCAACTTTGGTTGAATATTAGCTTGTACATCGGGGCGGATGATAAATTTTACATCACTTGGTCGTGGCGAGGTATCGCTTTCGAAACCTTGCTCGGTTTCCCGTTTCCCGGACAACATTTGGGACATTTTGGCTTATAGACTTCGGGTGCTCCGCATCCATAACAAAAAATGTGCCTATCTTCTAGACAATCATAAAACGTATGGCCTTCCTTTCGACAATTCCAGCAAATAATTTTAGGGGTTTTTGCTCGCTGAGCAATCGCTTCTACTTCTGCGCTAAGTAACCCGGGCTCAAACTTTAAATCTTCCTCAACTTCACTAATCTGTCTTCGAGGTAAAGGTTGTTGGCTACTAGAAATCTCTTTAAACAGACTCTCGCCCTTTAAACACAGTCTGCGGAGCTCTGCTAACGAGTTTATTGGCACGTATAAGAGTTGCTGCCGTACTCGCGGACGCAAATTTCTTTGCATAATTTCTACTAATTCTGTTTCCGGTAACGGCGAACGCAAACTCTCCGCGATTTTTAAAAGGGAGTTACGGTACTCGTCGAAAGACTCGGTTGCACCTTGCTTACGAGCACGCAGATTATCTTTTATTTCAGTGTCAGTCTTGTGCACTTCAAAGTGCATACGTAGGGCCTGGCACAGCGAAGGCCATGTTACCCGCTCAACGGTGCGTCGATAACGCCAGTACCAGTCCTTGGCTTCTTTTGAGAACAAACACTGAACGTTCTCGCATAGCAAGTTGAAATTGCCATTTAGGGTATCTACAACCTGCGACTCGATACGATAAATGAAACTATCTACCGTGAGATTGGGAGTCCCATCAAATTTGATGTCCCAGCTTGCGATTAACCTAGCGGCTTTGGCACTGTTAAAGCTTGACGACACGTTACTGAAGCGAAATTGGTCTAGTTGTCGATTAAACTGGTCCTGACTCGATTGGTTTTCGAAATAGGGCATTTCGCGGGGTAAAACAGGAGTAGATATATGGGGATTTTGTTGGGAAATATTTTGGTTTTGATTATTGCTGTTATTGGAGGCTACCGGTGGAGCTCCATTTAAATTGACTCGGCTTAGTAAGTTAGTTAATGCCCCCTCAATTTGCTGTTCGAGCAACTGTGTAACTCGTGTTTCGAGTCCGTCAAAGATAGAGGCCTGACGAGCAGAAATCACAGCGTTAACTAGCGTGTTGATACGCGCTTCCTCACTCGTCAGGTTTACATTGACAAGGTTGTTGCGATCAGTATTTATCGGTAAGCCCATGGCTCCTTCTTCGGGCTGATTAGTTTGCCTGGTCGAATCTAAATTTGGATTATTACCGCCTGAGTTAGCACTTGTAGCCGTTTGTTTTGCCCGTGAACGTGCCCCCGTACCAGCTAGAAAATCTCGGCTACTGCAAGTAGTACGGCACTGAGGACAGGAGGGATTGCGTTTTAACCAATTCAGCAAACAATGTCGGTGGAATTTGTGCGAACATACCGTTTTTAGGATTTCATCGTTTTCGCTAAAATTTTCCCGGCATATAACGCACACGCTGACCTGAGGCGGTAAATTCTCGTTACTGTGTCTTATGGACATTATTAACGATCGAAACAAAAACAAAACAGAAGGGTAAATCAATGGAAATAAGAACGGTAACCCAATGAAGATAGGGCCGATATAAAACTCGGCACACAAAAACTGTTCGTCGTTCAGAAAGTCAATCAACTGAGTACTTGCGGATGTCGATCCACTAACACAGAGTTGGGATATTCGAATAATTTTGAGACTATAAAAAAAATTTTTACAATCGACTTGTATCGATAACTCGATGAATAAATTCTATAACTTCGACTTCGTGTCAAACGAAAAATTAATTATGGGCTACCCAGAAAAGACTAAAGATAAAAACGGTATACGATAGTCAATTAATCACAAGCGATGATAAAGTTCGATAATAAGGTGTTGTTTGTGTGGTCTTACTTTCTTCTGTACTTGTTGGCGGTAAAACTTTATAGCATTTATTTGGTTTCCGGCTCAAAGAATAGGGATATTTTGGCGATGAAATGTTTGGGTTTGATCAAAATAAGCTCAACAAAAAAAAAAATCCCTTCAACATTCAAAACAAAAATAAGAAACCTTTAAACAAACCTGAAGTGAAACAGTTTAACGATTTGAATAGAATCGAGAAGAAAACTACACAAATAGGAACTTCCTACAAATATCCGGTTTGACTGACAAGCACTTAGCCATATCAACTCAACATTCCTAAATATTAACAGGTAGCCGGTGTAGTAAAGTATTTATGAAGGCCAAATGAAACCCCGAACTGCTTAATGGTAAACTGCCTAGCATTTAGCTGTAGCTAGCTAAGATTCCAAATTATACATTCCGAGTTCCTAAGCTTAACGGAAAGAAATAAACCTCGAAGAATGAACGAAATAGCAACTTTACTAAAATCTGGTAAGTTATGCCGGTATGAAACCACAAAACTAAATTCCAAAACTTATTTTTTTTTTTGTCACTTTCCTCAACCAGACAGACGATAAACAGATTCCGAAGATGAATCCAAATAGTGAAGTCCACGAACTTACAATTTAGGTACCTACCAAAACTATCCTTTCGCGGGCCCCACGTTGGGCGCCAATTATCTTTTATGCTCTTTTGAACTCCGCTGCCACCCAACGCATACAGAATCCTTAGGAAGCTTCCGGTTCCCCATACCTCCTAAAAGCCATTTGTGTGCACTAGCATTCCGGCTGCTTCAGTCATAGGGGGGGGTTTCGGCTGTTCATGACCCTCAGGAGTAAACCGGACAAAAGGGACATTCAAAAGAACACGCGAGATATGAAAATTTGCACACAAGAAAAAAAATCGAAAAGAAACCAGTGAACCGAAGCACTGTCTGTTCGTGCCTCCTAAATCTCCTTTTAACTTTGAGACCTACCAACCCAATAAATGATTAGCAGCCACTCATGCTGTTTGAGCTGCTCCGAGCCCACCCTACCATTGGGTTCCTAGCTGTTACGGAAACCCCATTTTACCCGCCAACAATACTTCCGATTTCAGACCACTTCTGTTAAGTTTAAAGCTCTATAATCATTTTTTTATTACAATTTCAAGTTCTACATTCATAATAGGGTTAGATTTAAGCTTAATGATTTTAAAAGAAAAAAACAATAAGTGGCTTATTTTAAATATACAACAATTCGTCTCCTTTTTAAACAACCTTTTAAAAATTCAAAATATTTAATACAAGTTTTATTTATATGATCAACAAGCGAATCAATACTATTTAACTACTTAATTATAGCTGCAGTGGAAATTCCTACGGGATATAATGCTAGTTGGAATTACCCTGTATGTTCATAATTAACATCATAACTAACTATTAGGGTTTTGTAACCCAAAATAAGTATATACGTGGAAGAATCCGAATCCGAATCTCCTATGTACTCCATATATACGGACACAAAAAAAGTATTGTTTCAGTATATACACATTCGTCTACGTATATAAGGAGGCGAAATTAAGAGGAAAATATGTTAACAAATTAGCTTTATTGTACTTACATACATACATATACGCTGCTCCGAAGGCCTTCGTTGAGTCGCTGCATGCTGTTGTTTCTGTTGTTGGGATTTTCTTGCTTAAAATTCTTAATTCAATTTTTCACCAAGGATTACTTTATTAGCTTCTAAATTTTTCCTTTCGCACTTACTTTTCGTTGATCATTTTATCTTTTCCTATTCTTTACCGTGTTAACATACTTTCCTTTTCCTCTACCTTTTCTTCACCTTTTTTTCTACCTTAATTACTTTTAAACACTTCTTTTAACTTCTCAAAATAAAAAAAAAAGGAACCAATTAAACTACATTCAGAAGTCAAAATTCACAATTTTTTTTTTTTTTTTGGAGTTTAACATTTCCTCTTAGTTAATTATCTACACGAGGCCTTTACTTTCCTTCGATTTCCTTCTTATCCATCTGTTTTTTTTTTCTGCTTCTTCCGTAGTTCTTACACGCTACAAACTAAAGTGAAACTTATACATTTATACTTAAAACATTCTTTAGATAAGTTTGCACTTATCATAATATTTCTTTAAGCTCCAATAACGAAATCTAAACCTTTTTAATTATAGTTTTTTTTTTTTTTTCATACAATAATAAAGGTAATAATCGTGACTGCGGGAATAAACTGTACTAGTATGTAGATGTTGCCGTCGACTTGTCAAACTCCTCTAATATATGCCCTCACTCAGTTATTTCTTACTCAAGCTACTCATCCGCTTCTATTGAAATTTCGGTAGTGGCAGAAAAATGAAGAGAGCCACTGCCTAAGCTAACGTGAAATAATTGAAACCGAGCGAAGCTGATGTTGTGCTAATGATCATTAGCCTCCACTGCATTTAATGCATTTTTCCATGCTTTTAGAATATGAATTTAAAGAAAAGTGAAAAGTATGAGTATACACATGAACAAATATACACTTTTCTATATAACTCAAAATCTGAATAAACTTAGAAATGTGATACTATCTGCGATCTTAGATTTTAAGGTATTTCTTTTAGGGGTTAATTTTAACTAGTTTTAAGGAAACAAAATTATTTTTTTATGAGAGTTTAGGCCACAATTGATGAAAAATAAAATATATCGCCTTTGTTGTTGCCTGCCGGTTGATTGTAGCTTATAATCCGAATTTAGGGTTGAAATTTTTTTTTGTGATTGTTCCGCGTGTTACTGCAGTCTCTTATCCGCATATAACTTGCAACTTAGTTGGGGGAAGGCATTACTTTTGCCTAAATGCCTCTGTTGCAATGGATCTTGAGGATGGCGCCGAAAATTTATGATATCGCTACTTAACGCGAAATTAATTTACTTCGAACCGAATTTACTTTTCTTCTTATAGTTTAAAATAAGTAGATAATTTTGTGCACATGTCTGCACCTCTCGCTGGCTTCAATCCAAAAGAGCGATCCTCGTAAAACGGAAATGTTAACACCTCTTTCTCGTGATCAAAAAGTGCTTTCTTGATCATCCCTGTCTATTTTACTACTTTTTTTTAGATCAGAGCTAGGAGTTTATGGTATACCATAAAAAAAATAAAGTAACACATCTCGAAAATGTGGTAATATTTTTGCGGAAAATAAAGGTAAATAACAGTCTAAGATACACCTCCGGTAATCAGACGAAAATTTAGGTATTTTCTTTTTATCTTTTGAAAAGTGGTTTTAATTAAGTTTATAATCACCTAATTATAGTCACTCACAATTACGTATAAAGATGAACCAAGGGAGAATATGAGAAAAAAACAGAAGAGAGCAGTCAAAAAACCTACAGTTGTGGCGATATTAAGTGGCCGGCAAAAATTAA
>NW_023465553.1:0-8615 GCF_013731165.1 Rhagoletis pomonella | reverse complement strand
AAATGTAGTTGTTTTTGTTGTTTTTTATTGCCTCATGCGAGTACATACATACATATATTCCACATGAAAATACAGTGAGACAATTGACCTGAAGCAGTGAATTCAATATTATGACTATCGGCTAGAGAATTAGGAAATCGGCAAGCACTCTGTGGTTTTAGGGCTCAAGTTCGCTTTATCCATAGGCTCTCTGGCTTGTTAAGAAGCACTAATACTACATATGTTTACATTGGTTAATACATATTGATAAGAGATGTGCAGTGTTACTTAGAATTCGAGGTCTACTGTTGTCTTTACTCTTCATAAGTCTGCTTCTAAACGCTACTCTATCGGGTCTTGATAGCTCATATTGCGGGGATATTTAAGGTTTCTTGGACCGAGCCGCAGAAGCAGTGCAATACTATTCGAATTGGGAACTCTTTGTTTTGCATTCTGCCGATAAATATTTTGCTGGCGGAATCGTTATCAACTCTGTCAAAGTTCTTTTTCATTGCCAGTCTTTCCTTTTTTAGCTCTTCTCTAAAGGTCTTTAGCACTATAGCGATGAAAGGCCCTGACTATTTTTAGTAGTGACTGCTTTCTCTCCGTCTAAAGTATATATCTGCTCTCACAGCAGCTGGATATTATTGTACCACTGCCATAATTGATGTAGATATTGGGAACTATTTTCTGTAATCCCTTGTCAAATTTCGATTGGAGACAAACCGGTTTTGGCGTTGTGCCATCTTTAGTGCCATTTTTTTCGTTTTGGAAATCGATCCACAAGGCATTATAGCCTGTCGAAAAAACAAACACCGAAAATGTGACTACGATAATCCTTTCATAAGTGTTACCTCGTTCGCGGATTAAATTCGTAGACTTTTCGTAGTGTAAAGCAACATTACCTACCTTCCCTTTTATTTTCAACTCTGCTAAAATTCCATTACAGTATTGGCAAATATTGGTTTACTGTAAACGTTTTGAACTAAGCAAAATACGCATCCAAACCAAACTAGTCCATCTACTAGTCTCATATGCGTAACTTTTTTATGGCTTTTGTTTTTTTTTTTGTGCTGTTCATGTTCTAGCGCTAGGATAGCTGAGAATATTTGCAATTTTGCATTTTGAACTTTACTACTTTTGATATGCCGCGCTCTAGAGCAATTTTAGTTAAGATTTTTATTGTTGTTGTGATTTTTTATGGCACGTAGATATGTATGTATCTACGTAGCTCCTTTGTATGAGGTTTATATGTACGTATTTTTATTCGGTTGCAGAGTTTTAATTAAAAAAAGTGTCGCTTATTTTAACAACTTTATTTTATGGCCGCAAAAGAGGACTCCTGTGTGGCCTTCTTTAAACACTTTTGACATTTTACAGTATTATATATTGGTAAAATAGCCTGCAATAGTTAAATTTTTCCCAAAAATGGTAAGAGTAATCATAACAGTACATATCGTCGTTTAAAGTACAAAACCGCGTATCGTCATTCTGGAAAACCGCGTAACTGGCAGTAGCTGCCAAAAATTGGATTTGCTCAGAAATCAGAAATAATTTCTACAACTTCACATACGCGGTTTTGCATTTTGCTGATACGCGGTTTTGCATTTTATTGATCCGCGGTTTTGTACTTTAAACGACGATATGTTTATAGGTAGACGAAAACTCATCATATCATGTAGACAGGACCGTCGAGTGGTAAAAATTAAAAAAAAAATAAGTAAAATAAAAAAGACAAACAACAAAAAAGTTCCTAAAAAATTAATTAAATAAAAAGTATACTTTTCGTTTTAAACAATAAATCTAAAAATTAAAAGAAAATTAAATTAACGAAAAAATAAATTACATTGAAAAAAAGGGGAAAGAGTAAATAAAATAAGTTTCTAAAAAGTAAGTTAAATTAAAAAATTTCCTTTTTTTATATACAGTAAAATCTTAAAATTTAAAGAAAATTTAACCAAAAAAGAGAAGAAACGTATTAAAAAAAATAGTAAAACAAAATAAGTTTCAAAAATTAAATGAAATTAAAATAAACATTCTTCTTTTTAAAAGAATAACATATAAAAATTAAAACAAAAAAATAAATAAATTAAGAAAGAAAAAAGTAAATTAAAACAAGAATAAGAGGCAAAAATTAAATGAAATAAAAAAATATATATATTTTTTAAAAAACAGTATAAAAATTAAAAAACTTTTTAACAAAAAAAATATAAATAAAAAATAAAAAATGTAATTAAAAAAAGAAAATAAAAATTTCGCTGCTCCAGGACTCGAATCGGATCTCTCGAATTGCACGCCACTGCTCTGCTCACTCGGCCATTGCGACTATTGGAGCAACGCGAGCTAAATCATATACAAGTGCTTTCTCTCAAAATAACTTTTCACCACGAGTGGTGAATGGGAGAGATTTTTTCTAAGACTTTTGTGATAGATTAACAACAGTCTTTCAAACTAACTTGTCATCTCTCTTCCATTTGTCTTACGAAAGACTTTTTACTATCTTAGCCAGAATTGCCCTGTTAAGGACATCGGTCGATTGCGACTTCCGGAAACGCCATAAGAAAAACGTCTAGCATAGTCAAATCGCAGGATCTTTGTAGCCAATTCACCTCACATCCGCGAGAAATACCCTCAAATCGGTCATGTGCAGTGTGCAAATTGGCATCCGTTGTTTAACGCAGCGTCAAACTGCTGGCACCACATTCTCGTCTACGTCCATATCGTTCAATTTAGGCTAAGTTGAAATCTGTGAAAGATCGAGTGGCGGTGCATGGTGGGCAATATACTGACTCGGGCTCTCTCGCACACTTTGACGGACATAGTAGATTTTCTCGGCTGATCTGGAATTCCTCTCCGCCCAAATTAGCCACTCCAGAGTCTGTCATACATAAATAGTTGGTGGTAAACGGATGGTGAGGACGGTCTTTTCCTTTACTGCTAGTCAGGAAACCAAGCGTTCGGTAAAGCAAGGGTTATGCATGTTAAACAATAGCTCCATCAGCTTTAAGGCTATATTCTTTAGCACTTCGGAGCGTGCGCTATCTGGGCCTGGCGATTTGTTGTTTCATCGTAAATGGTGGAAGTTATTATTCGCCCTTGGCGGCTATTATCGCTGCTTCAAGCAGGACGGAACAACTTTATATTAAACTAAGTACTTTGTCCATTGGAGCTATGTATGCGGTGTGCAAGGGAATTCGTCAAAAACATATAAATATTTCGAACTTATCAACAGTAGTTTTGTGGTATTTGTGAAAAAAACGAAAAGTTTTGGATGGAATAAAAAAAGCGTGTTTGCAAAATACTCTTTGAGGTGAACAATACGTACGCGTATGCATGGCTTCTATAACATATTTATTTGTGAAGCACTTCTTCTTCTTCTCCAAAAAAAAAAAAGAACTGGTACAGCAAGAAGCACTTAGACATAAAATGCTAACAATAAAAGAAATATACTGACCAAGAGTTGGCGACACAAAAGAATGAAAAAATCGCAAGAATTTTATGTGCAACAACAACAACAAAAAAACACTCACACAGAGAAAGATAAAATCAAATCAACGGTGCAGTCAAAAGAACTTATATGGGAGCGAATGATATAAAGGAAACTAGGAATGAAATAAAATTTAGAATAGTCATTTAAATAAAAAGTGGAGTAGGAAAACGAAGAAAAATGTGAAGAATGTAACCGACGATGAAAACGGAAAAGGGTGCATGATGTATTCACATAGCTAACGACATACAAAAATATATACACATAATTACATATAAATAAATATGCATTAGTAAATGCATATATGTAATTTCACATATATAAGTAAGTACACACAGTTATGCGCCCTTGGTTCCTAGGCATGAATTTGAAAATGTCCACAACGTGCTAGCATTATGGCAAACTTGATATTATGTTAACTTCCCAATTGATGACCCTTCCCATTGCGATATTCCCTGACGTTTAGAGCGTCGCTCAACCATATAAAAAAAGTTGTATTTTATATTTTATAAGCACTTATAACTACTGTGCTTTGTATCTTCGTCAATCTGGGAGTATGTACTTTTTCTAGTGCACAGCGTAGGGGAAAATAAAAAATTCACAAGTTCGATCATTGTTGTCAACATTTGAATTTGAGAAAGCACTTAAACCCAAGAAAAATAGTGTTTTTTCTTGGAATATTTAATGGACTTTGTTTGCATAAAAAATTTTATTATAAGGATACATATTCTTATTAACAAAAAAATCAGTGTTTCTTGCTCGACGTTCGAATTTATTCTGTCCAATATATTCGTCCAAGCGACGTTAGCATTCTTGTTCTTATTTGGCCTTATCATGAGTTTCATTTTCTCAGAACAGGTTCACTTTTCTCTTTTCGTTTCGTTGTATTCAATACGGGCGGATGAAAAAATTTCCGGCGAATTAAGAAGAAGAGTTACTTTACTTATGAAACTGTACGATGTTAACATCAGAATGATTGTGGAAATAATGTCATTCACATTAGTTCATTTCGCATAAGGTAAAAAAAAATATTTTATTTTTAAAATTGTCATTGAGCTTTGTACCACGATTATGTTTATTAGGAAAAAGCAACAAAAATCTAAGCGGTAGAAGTTAGAGCAGCTATTTCGGAGATCACCACACCTCCTCATCAGACTTATTTTTTTCTAGACTTCGAAAAGGGATCGAAACCGCGTCAGCGATGTGCAAAGTCAGAAGCATTACCACTGATCTATGCACACCCTGTAAACTAAAAAAAAAAATATTTTTTTTAAATTTTGATATTAATACAAAATATCTTATCGGTCCGCATTCGCGCCTATTTTTTAGTTCTTCCTGTATTATTTTGTACGTTCTAGTAAGAAGTTTTTTTAATTCAAAACGTGCTCCTTTTAAAGCTATTGACTGAATAGACCTTCGATTAGGGACCGAACATAACAGTTATTAATGAAAACTATCATGGAAAAATTCCCTATGGAGGAAATGTTCTACAACTCAGTGATACATATCAATCGATTTATTTTTTCATCGAGACTCAAATTATTTTTAAATTTTTAGTTGGAATTTTTATGCAAAATTAAAAAAATAACAATTATTTTTGATTTTTATATTATAAATCCAAAAAAAAACAATTATTTTTTATTTTTATATTATATGTCTTAGATAATAGTTATTGAAAACTTTTATCTATAAAAGTCATCAATAAAAATCAGTTAGTGGCTTTTACTTTTAAAATGAATCAATATAAATCAGTCAACGAATTTTATTTTTTAAATCATTCGTATAAAAGTCATTAACATATTTTCCCGTTAAGAAGGTGTTGGGGAAACAAAAGTTTACTGCGACGTACACAAATGACTTATATAAGTATGATTTAAAAAGTAAGGATCAGTGACTGATTTTTATTTACGACTTTTATAAATAAAAGTCTTCGATAACAGTTATCTGAGACATATAATTTGAAAATGAAAAAATAAAAATAAAAGCAATCATTTAGATAAAAATCAAAAATAATTGTTATTCTGGATTTATAAAATAAAAGTCACAAATAATGGTTATTTATAGAGTAATTAAATAAAAGTAAACAAATAATTGTTAAGGAGCGATTTTTTTAAATAAAAGTTGTAACTGTTACGGTCCCTGCCTTCAATTATAATCTAAAACTTAAAATTCATTTTAGCTATAACAGCGGCCAGTACTCTAAAGTAACGACTCATTAAATCATTTTAAGCAAATCTATTCCGTTGCAAACTTCTTTAGCCTAAATCTTTAGCACTGCGCTTTGCACTTTCGCAATTACGTATATTTTACACTGCTGCATTGAAAAAAAAAAACACATTGAAATAAATATAAATGAAATAAATAAATAAAGCTCTACACTAAATACCATTATGAAGTAAATAAGTCAACATTTTTCTCATGATTTTTCCTTTTGTCCATGTCTGCATGAAACTACATACATAAGTATGTACATACAAACATACATATGAACACATTAACGTACTAGTTATTCAAAATCAGAGAACTTTTATTTATGTATATCAGCAATTTATGTATAAAATGGTTAAAAAATTATGAGAGTAAAGAATGTAAACAATGGCATGTCTGGGCCGGCGCTGAAAGGAAGCCAACAACGAAATTGCAACTTTGCCCATACTTTCCAATAAAATTTACTAAAAACTCGCTTAAGTGCTCACTCGCTTGCTACTGGGTTGAGGCGAGATGAAATGCCCAGCCAGGAGTAGGCAAAGGATGCAATACAAAATGAAAAAAGAGAGTAACAAACAAAACAAAGCGAAGTTTAAAAAAAGGTTGAAGTTGAAAAAAGAGAAACACTTTTACGGGGTGCAGTGCAGAAGTGGCTACATAGATGAAGGCGTTGGATTTTAATGAAAAAGTTGTCGCGCCTTTCATTATGATTTCGGTGTTGTTGGCGTCAGTGGCGGTGGCGGCGACAGCGGCTGCGACGGCATGGACGTGTGTCAGTGGCAAGTTGGCTGTAGACAGCCGAACCGCTGAAGTAGGGAGTTGATGTTGTTGTTGCAATGCATTCGCTATGTTGCATGGTGGCGCGACGATGTCTTGCATAAATAAATTACGAAAAAGCTGTAGGAGCAGCAGTAGTAACAACAACAAGCTGCTACTGGCTTAATAACATCAACGTCACTGCTATCCACAAGCAACAACACCAAAAACAACAGCAACAGCATAACGATTATGCAAAAATAATATCTGTGCATAAATAATATGGAAGTTAGCGACAAGCGAAACGACATTAAACACTAACAACAAAAAGTATGTGCACCAACTAAAAAATTTGCTGCAATGACAAATTTGCGCGCACTCAACTGCGTATAAAACATGAAGAAATGCGTATAGGCAGAGGGAATGCAAAAAATATATCTACTCAAAAGAGTTAACTCTTTTGAATTCGGTTCTTTTCTCATTCCGTTAAATTCTACTAAAAGGCGCATTTAGGTCTCATTTGTGTTATTTGGCTTTGCCAGATTTCTTGGCTTGGTGTAATTTGTGTAGCCTGTTTGGTTTTTCCCTTTGCCTTTAAACATTCGAATGCATTTATTTTGTGTTCACTTTTTTATTGTTATTTTGTTATTCATTGAAATTTAACTCCAGCCAGCCAATTCTTTCCCACGCATCTAAAAATGTAACCTTTTCGTAAGTGAAAAGAACCTATTGGCCTCTATCTTTTTTGTCCGATCAGTTCAAATTTATTTTATTTTATGTTTGTAGGCTAGTCTATTGGCGTTTTTTATGACGCGAAGGCTATTTGAGCGCGTGATGGTTAGGTTCGGTTAGGAAGGCGCGTACGAATGACTCGCACTTCCATTCGGAGGCAGATTCGCCCATTGGGAATGACCTCTGTGTGTGTGTATGTGCCAGGAGAAGGCACATCCTTCTTACCGAAGTTAATCCATAATGTCAATATAAAGTCTGCCAAACAATTTACTATCCTGGATGAAGCCGTGGATGTTTGATATTTTGACCTCCGCTATCTCCTACAAGCTATTGAGAAAGCGTGATCCGTTGTCTGGATAACTGGTCATTAACGTAAGAAGTGGTGAATCGATTCCTCTTCATCCTCATCCTGACAACTTCTGCAGACGAAGCTTGTTAGTATACGTCATCGATGGATTATTTGACACAATTTTGAATCCCTTAGTCTAAGGGCCCCTTTTGCGGCTGCGCTTCTCACGACGCCTGATATACCGAGACTTTCGAGTCTCTGCACTCTCCCAATTATTTTCTGATTGCTGATTTTAGCCCTTGCTTTCCACCAGAAATGTGGTTCATAGGTTAAAATCTATCGGATAACTGTGGAGTGCATACCGTGAATAATAGGCGGTCACAGTATAAGGTGCATTTTCAAATGAAGTCGTTTTAGTTAGCGGTACGTTCTAGTGCGAGAAGTTTTTTTACCACTACAGTCGACCGTTTTCCGAAGAATTTCTGCTAAACTGGGGGCGGTTTTCAGAACATCCATTTCTGTGACAAAAAAAAAACCTTTTACATTAAAAAATACCGTCGAATTTATTTTCATAAAGAAATCTAATTGATTTTTGTGTCGAATATTTTTTTTTTATTAACTTTAACATAATTAAAGGCACGCTACGGGAAGCCAAGTAGAATGCAAGAAAATGGTGGTTCTTAAATATAAACTACCCTTTAGTTTAGTTTAGTTATTGGTACTTTTTTAAATTTCGTTCATTGAAAGGTGTCGCAGAATTATGTGAATTTTCAGAATTGAGAGAAAGGGATTCGTGTCAATATGCATGTCATCTGATACCTTAGAATATATATGTCCGATATGTAATCAAGAATCTGCGAAGCCTAAGAAAAAAATGTTTTGTTTTCGGCGATTTGAGCAAATTATTAAAAAATAGCTGGCAAATATTGCATATTTTAAGGCGTATTTTGGGCACATTTATTAAAAAGCAACTCGAATGCAACAAAAAGCGCAATAAATCAAATAAATCAAATGGCATATATTTTAAATTTATTGCCTTTAGCTAAAATTCCTGCAAGACTTCATTAAGTTCCGCATGAACTGCAAAAATGTAATCAATGCTTAATATGGTCATTATTTTTTTTAATTTCCTTCAAAATATTTAATAATTAATGCAATGAAAAT
>NW_023465552.1:0-8619 GCF_013731165.1 Rhagoletis pomonella | reverse complement strand
TTTTTAAAATGTGCACCCAAAAGTGGTCAGTTAAGCGATCTACCAACCAGCAGACAAACACAGTCACAATTCTGTTTAAGCAAGATGTTTCTGGTTGGATGCAGTCAGCATGGTGGCAGTAAGTGGGGTTGGGTGACATGCAATGGCTTTCAAGTCGCAATGTATAGATCGTTTGTCACCTGATTTGGGCATTAATTGCTGGTATGTGCGCGCTCACGACTAAATTCTCAAAATACCCAAAAGGCATAACTGAAGCTCATAAATTACAAAAATTGCCAGCAACAGACATAGTATGTATGCGGGCAATGACAGTCCAACAGAATAAACAAAAAAAAAAAGAAAAATGAAAGCAGCACTAGTAGCTGTTGCAGATATTCACCGTAAAAGAAACTTAGATATGTCTTAAGAAAATTATTACAATTAAATATAAGAAATAAAAAAGTTATAACTGTCACACAGATCACTTCGCATTCGCGCCATATATGACAAACTCTGAGCCGCCTTCGCTGAATAACGTAGCTGGCTGCATTCAAAGTGTACCGATCACTGATCATTAATGTTGCGTGCTCTCATCGTAATTGTGGATACCATAACATTTACAAATCATACAAAGATTTAAGTGGTTTTCGCTGCTACCACATTTGGCACACGCTAACACTCCGCACTGCTAGTCAACGATAAGTGATCGCGAATCGGCGAACGATCAGTAGCCTAATACAGCAAAATCGTTTTGTTGTATATGGTCATGTGCGTTGTTGTTGCTGCTAACGTATTGGTCCTAGATGAATTGAAAACATTTAGAGTCCTTCTGCGGTGAAAGATGATAGATGTCCAATCTTTATGATCATCGTAAATGTTTCATTACGAGCACCTCCCACTCCACCCTATGCTAGTTTATATATGTACATCATACATCAGCTGCATAAATGTAAAACCAGCAAAAGTGACTATCTTAAAGTAAAAAAGTAATAACTAAAGTGTTGCGAACGTTGCAACTTTTTCCAGCATTTTTACGTAGCTTTAAAAATGATCGCAGCGCCTGTATTCCATGATTAATGATTGCGAGTGCGATAATGCTGCAAATGCTTTTGGAAAAGTAATAGACAAGAATAATTTTATGACATGATCGCTACAATCTCTGGCCACTATTAGCTGTCAATGGCTGTCGATTGGGCGACAGGTGCGCTGATAAGAACTCATCAAACCATTCGAAATGTGAGAAATGCGCTACAGCTGGTCTAAATGAAATAAAAGGTTCCACGTCTGGTACTCAGTGGCGCAAATTTTGTGAGTGCAATGCTTAAACATCTTGGGTCTTACTTCTTTCCCACCACCGAAGAGATTTCGGGATTTTCCGGGTTTTGATTTGCGAATGCAGCGGTTTTATAATAAGAAGCTACATCCACTAGGATATTTCTAAAAAAAGATTATATAAATGGGTGAGCATCTGGTAGCTAGTGGTTCATTTTGGAATTTTTTGTATATATCGTCGCTACGCGCGCAATTCCTCGTACACTCCGAATACAATGCCACGTATATTAAATAAAAAATATAAAATAAATAAAGACAAGTTTCTAAAAAAACCAAATTAAAAAATATACAAAATCTAAAAATTTAAAGAAAAGTAAATAAATAATAAGTAGATATAATAATAAATAGATTGGCGCTTACACATATGTTAGTGTTTGGCCGAGGTTTTCTTCCGATTTTATGGCGTGCGCCTTGAGGGGAGGCACATACAGTTTTCCGCCGACTCCGAATGGCGATTGTATTTTTATGAGAAGAAGTTTTTTCATGAAAGAAATACACTTGGAGGTTTGCGATTGCCTGCCAAGGGGCGACCACTATTAGAAAAACTATTGCTAACTACTGCACCACAGCGAAAATTAAATTAAAAGAAGAAAAAAAGTAAGTTTCTAAAAATTAAAAAAATATTTTTCTTGTTGAAACAATGTAATCTAAAAACTAAATAAAAAATTAGGAAAAAATTAAAATAAAAAACCTCATAAAATTAATTTATAAAAATTTAATGAAATAAAAAATATATATTTTTCTTTTTAAAACAATAATAAGTAAACATTAAAAGAAATTTAAATAAAAAATAATAATTACATTAGAAATAGAAAAAAAATTAATTAAAAAAATCAAATGACATTCCAAAAAAAAAAATTGTTTAAAAAAAATCTAAAAATTAAAATAAGTTTCTCAACAATATAACATTGAAATAAAAGAAAACAAAACAAATAAGCTTGTAAAAATTAAATTCAAAAAATTATTTTTTCTTTTTAAAACACTAAAACCAATATTTAATGAAAAAAAATATTTTTAAAACAGTAGAATCGACAAATTATATTACAAAAAGAAAAAAATTAATAAAATACGAAAATTAATAAAAAAAACACCAAAAAAGTTTCTAAAAATTAAATTATGTAAATAAACAATTTTCTCACAACGAAAGCTTCAAATTAAAAGAAAGCTTAATGAAAAGATAAAAAGATTAAGTAAAAAATAAGTTTCTAAAACTAAATTGTATGTAACTGTTAAAAAAAAACTTTTCTTACATCAAATATTAAATAAAAAAAAATAAAAATTCTATAAAATTAGGCAAATATATTTTTTTTAACACTGAAGTTCAAAGTCACTCAAAGAAATTAAAATAAAAAAGGAAAAAAGTAAATTATGAAAACAAACAAAATAAATTTTCAAAAATTAAATGACATAAAAAAGAAATATTTTTTAATAGTCACAAACCAAATTAGGAAACTAAAAAAAATTTTATGAAGCAATTTAATTAAAAAAAGTAAGTGAAGTTATATATATATATATATTATATATATAAAGTTTTTATCTTAAAGAAAAACATTTAAATAATAAAGGGGGGAAAACACATAACATATCTTTCTAAAAGTTAAATTATATTAAAAATATATACATGACAGTGCAAAACTGAGTACATGTGGGTTTTTGTTAAATATTTGCAAGGTTTTTACGGCTAAAATTTGTTTGTTATTTTTCTTTCATAAAAGGTTGATTCATGTTTTAACCAAAACCATAGAAAGCAAACTTTGATTCTTTTTCAGAGCTCGGAAAAATTTTAAAAAGTTTTATCAAAAATTTCAATTTTTTAATCTGAATTCTTAGAAAATTTTGTGCATGCTGTTTTATAGCTAATACGATTTTAGTCGGATAAAGTGCAAGTTTCAAGGTTTCTGTCAAAAGAGCTTTTCACAATGATAGTTGACAAGGAAGCGTTTTTTGTAAGACAGTCGTGCCAGAATAAAGAAAACCTTTGAAACAATCTTCAATTGTCTTACAAAAGACTTGCAATTACGGGCAATCTTAGCTAGAATTGCCCTGCAAGTCTCAGACATAAAATATTGTATGCCACTATGTTGTAAACATGAATTGTTTGAAAACACCTTCGCCTTGAGAAAACGGAAACAAACGCAAGTTGATTTACTGCAAATGATATAGCGTATTCACTGAAGTCGTTAATGTCAAACGGAAACATTGTTTGTTCACAGAGACGGCTGTGGCAATTGACCTACATTTGCCGCCAGACTGTCTACGATAGTGAGGCTGCCCGCTGTTTGCAGAAGTTTTTAAGGCCTGTAGGCTGCGGTGTACAACGCTAGCGTGTCGGCCTAGCTTATTTCATTGCCCCGGCAGGAGATTCAGAAAATTCTCACTGCGCTGATATTTAAGGCCAAATAAATCAAATATTAACATTCCAGAGAAAAGCGTTGTTATTTTTTCACGGGTGTTCAATGTTATGTTGATAAGTACATTACGATCGGCGGCTACTATGTGAGTGAGCGCACATTTTTTTTTGTGTTAAATTTTGTTGACAGGAAATATTTTCAAGTCAATGACTTATTTTATTTTGCGGCCACAATTTTGTCTGCACAAGCATCAATATACAAAGCTCAACTATGTGCGAATGCTTGTCTGATAAAAATTGCAAATGTGTGTGTACGGCATTATTTTCTGCCTCGAACGTATTGGTGGGTTGAGCGCTTAGGCTTCAATTTTCTTATATGTATTTTCAACTGCGCACAGTTGCTTGCGATTTATGTTAGCTATAAATCATAACAGTATATCTGTTTTTGAGCAAAATACGCTTATTAGTTGAGCTGCAAACAGCAGACTGTACTTAGCGCGCGCCTACACATAGACCGCTAAGTTTTTGTTCAATAAAGTTATGACAGAAATGCGCTTACTGCAATATTAACACACGCAACGTTAATGATTTAAATACAAATCACGTACGCGCTATTCTGCCAATGCAGTCGTTTTAAGCTTATATTGTTTTTTTTTGCGCAATCACATTTGTTGGAGAAAGGCTTATTAGCTGGCCTAAGAAGTCGTTGAGTCAAACCAAAATGAAACCGCAAAGATTGTGAGCATCCTTTCAGTGTGCATTTTTGTAAGCGGAACTCCAGCGATTAATATCGCTTCTACCATGTCTGTGTATCGGTGTAAAAACGTACAGTTTATTACGGAAAATTTTATTTTGCAAAAATAGTCGGCCTCCTTCAACAATGCGCGCAATCACACTTATGGATCTGATAGCGGTCTAACCTCAGATTAATACTACCACTTAATGGGCATCGCGAATAACTGTTAAATACAACGCATGCTCTTTTTAAGCCATGTTTGCATGTATGTGATTGCTTAAGGTGTCTGAGAATTGGAATCTAAAGATATAAATGAATCGGTTAGTTACCATAAGTTTCATTGATTGTAGCTCAATTGTTCTTTCCAAAATTAGTCGACTCAAATTATTGATCGTAAACTGGCGTGACCTCAACTGTTAGAGTCGCCTTTACAGGGGGGGTCCAGCGAACGACACAGAAAGTTAAGAAGCGATGGTATTCTCCATCATTGGAGAATCGGAGCAACAGTCCCGTGCTCTGTTATGACGCAGATCTGTTGAGTTTTAAACGGTCTTCCGTCTTTTCCCTCTTAACACGCGGGCATAATGGTATTGAAACTTAACAATTTTCCCATTTGGTTCTACCTCTTGTAGCCTTTCGTTGCATTCTTCCCCGGTTGAAAATCCTATAGGTTTCCTTGCATTAGGGCTCTAAACTCTGCCGCTTCGGAGGAGAGATTCAAAGTAAGTAGCTTCCATTTGATCTCGGTAGAGCAAAGGTGAGAATTTTTAGATTTTTAGTTCTGTTTTAGAATGTGTAAACCTAGACTATTCTGGTTGGCCCTCTGAGAAATTCCGCATTATCCTCCTCATATTCGCTCACTTATCGTTAGCAGAAATTTGCCGCATATAACATGCCCTCGACCTTTATACATTTTAATTTAATTATTTTCAGAATTTCAGTTACCCACAGCAGTCAGAGAAGTGAAGACATCTGTCAGCTTGTGCACATAGACCGCTGCCTATTATGATTACATATTTAAGGCATGTGCTCTTCGCAACCACCAGGATCATGAGTGCATTTAATTTGGTATGTTTGTGCAATAAAGATATTTCTAATAAACTTAGCACTATCAAACAATGATTTATGCGCCCACCGTATGTGTGAAACCATTGCAATTCGAGTAATGAAATAATCAACAAACTGACTGGGTAGCCAATTGGAAGCTCGTTGGCGATTATTTTACTAGCTGTCTTTGCATATCCATACTTGTATTTTATGCTACATCTGTGGGCGCTAATCAGCGCCATATCTCTACTAACTACGCTAGTATCTTGCGCACCACCTGTGGCTTCAACTAATTTTCAACTCTAAAAAAGCTCAAAAATTTATTGCGCGCATGCAACGCACAGCGGTAACCAGTCGTAAGCGGACTTAAGCTTGGAGTGAAAAGCTACCGAAGGTAAACAACTCACTAGCCAAAGCAAATACATATTTCACTTTTCGGCCTTTTTTGATATATATATTTTTTTAAATTTCTCTATACCGTGGTTTTGTTGATGGTATTTTAGTTTAAATTGATTGATAACGTCAGCGCTGTTTGTAACTGCAACTGAGCGACGCTCATTGATTAGGATCGAGGCGATGTTTTCGTTTCTGTAACGAGCTTTGCTTGGACAATAAATTCGTTTAAGTCCTGCAAGCCAGCGGGACCGAATAGCGTTGCAAAATACAATGAAAAGTTCGTGTCGATAACTGGCTCCTACCTACGCTAGCTGCATTATGCTAGGACATACGCCCCGTGCTTTCAGGCCAGAAAAAGCTCTCACATCTCTCTCAAGGATTGAGACCTCAAAATATATACATCAAGGGAAGGCTGTGCCGATACCTCTCTCAACTCGATTGTGGATGAGATAGGGAGGTCTGATACATAAAGCTTTCACTATTTTCCTTTCTCCGTATTCACTATGCATTTAATAATGCCCCTCTGGGGGACATCGTCAGATCCTTGGTTAATATTGATGCAGGATGGTTTTATTTGCGTATGACGTTGCAATGTTAAATAGGTGTAAATGTTTATGTACCCTTTATAATTGACTAAGGGGTACTTGAAATTGGTGACTAAATGGTCTTTACGGTAAACTGTAGTAAGATGGAATTCATTTCGTTCACTAGGAAATATATACTAGTAAGCCCGTACAGCATTCAAAAGCCAAAATCATTGGTCAAGAAATTGCACACAAGTAAGGAGTAATTTTCAAAGCCATACCGAATGGTATCGTGAGAGAAATAAATAAATGGTAATCTTTTTTCAATCTATACTATTAAAATAAATTTGCCTCTTATGAAAAGTGGCAACCCTAATCAAAAAGCCTTAAATCTAAAGCATTTTTACATTTTACCTAGTGTATAATTTATTAATTATCGATTTTCAAAAGAGGTGGTAACCCTTTTCAAAAATAAATTGAAATTATAACCTTTATAAACTTCTCTTGTTTGACATTCATATCGTGATGCATATTTCAGTTAACTTTTGAATTTATAGGAATTTGTCTTTAAGACAGGTGGCAACCCTCTTAAAATACCTCAACATATTCTAAGTGTCTAAACTAATATTTATTAAAACTCTTTCGTTTGAAACCTGTACTTATATTTGCCAAATAACTGAGAACCTTTATCAAAATATCTTCAAGCCAAAATGGCAAAGTTGCAACCCTCCTACATGCAATTTAGAAATAAAGTAAACCCATTTCAATTAATTAATTAATTAATTAATTAATTAAAGTAATTTAAATATTCAAACTAAAGATTGTGTAACATTTAATTAAATTTGACTTTTTAATCAGGTGGCAACGGTTTTTAAAATATTTTAAATTTAAAACATCCTTAAACCAATTTCGTCTGAAACCCACATTGTTATTCATATTCCATTTACCTAATTTCATTAACTCAAGTTGAGTTTGACTTTTTATACAGGTGGGAACCTTCTTACATGTAATTTGTAAATTTTATCTAAGCAAAACCATTTCACTCGATACCCCTCTTTTAATAATTCATTTAACTTATTAAACAATTTTAATTGAATTTTTTAACAGGTGGCAACTTCGGTGGACGGGTCTTTTTGCAAGGAGCTCTCTTTTAATCTTAAATCCCGTAGTCTAGGTAACTGTAGCCTTTTCTAGGCATAGTAAGTTGCCATTATAGAAGCAGTCGATGGGCTACTAACTTATTCGACGTCGAAAAAGGAGATATATATTGTGGCGAATACTGCGGCAACACAAAGCGAACAACGAGAAATAGGCAGAATGTTCGAGGAATGACGTAGAATGTTCCACAAAGAGAAACGTCAAGTTGGATGAACACTGCGAACAGCGAGAGAAAGAGAATGAGCGATAAACTTCAGAACGTTCTAGAGTTGCCATAAGTGTGAGCGCAGGTATATAAGAGCCACGACACAGCGGAGTTGAGACAGTTACAAGTCAGCAAGCTACAAGTAAAGTGAGCGGAGAATCGAGTTGCGAATAAGCAAGCTATAAGTTTAATTGTGTTAACAAGTAGTAAAGCGTTGTTATTGCTTTAACAAGTATTGTAAAGTGTTTTTACTGTATTAGCAAGTATTGTAAATTGTTTGTTGTACAATAAAGTTAATTGTACTACAATTCGGTCATCGTTAGCATTTATTTAACAATCCAGCGATACGAGCCCGAGTATATTTGGGTAATCCCTCAAGGTTTCGAGGATAATCGTAACAATAATTATCTAACCTTGTATTATTGAATCATGAGTGACGATTTTTTATTTGAGTACATATGCATGGCGCAATAAAAAAGTGAAGTAATAAAACAGCCTTCTCGCTTTATTTTCTGGCGCTCGGCTACCTTATAGTAAAATTTTAAAGGCAATTTTTTAAATAAGGCAGTTTCAACATCTTTCTTCTCGCTCTAATCACTTCACCTAGTATAATTCCTCCATCGTACATATGTACGAATAAAATTTGTTAAAGGAAAACGTAATCCACAATACAACCAAGGTGTATTAAACAAGGTGTCATTGACAACTCAGTGCGGCTCTCTTTTAAGGTACTATAATGTCAAAAAGTATGGGCTTGTTCGAGTTGCAATCACAACCGCAGTGTTGCGCGAATTATTAAAGTATCACGTGCTGTGTGAATTTCTAGCAATGTATTATCAGTTGGGCAGTTGCAACAATCCTGCCATTTTTCATCAGTACGGCAGTAATGCCG
>NW_023465551.1:0-8623 GCF_013731165.1 Rhagoletis pomonella | reverse complement strand
TGACTTATGGCAGTAATAAGTATATTTGTTTTTGATTTTATTTATTCGGAGATAATTTGACTTTTCTTATTGTTGCTCCTTCTTCATTCAGAGCCCTTGTGATCGACCTGTTTGTGCAATGGAGCAATACAATATGTAATTGTATTTAATGTTTTTTTGTTTTTTTTGATAACAAAAACAATTATCTCTTTATTTGTACATTTTGGAGTAAAAACTGATTAATGACGTATGCATGCAACATTCAAGTGCAGAATGTATGTATGTACATATGTTTTTTGCTTATTTGTATGTTGCATTGCAGCCACATTATAACAATAACCAATTAAGGAAACATATGCATAGCTTTAAATTAATCAAAAACACAAAAAAAAATTTTAATTATCGAACACCAAGAAGTTTCCATTGGACATTCAAACACGTACATAGTTGAGTTAACACCGAAGCTTTTCGCTACCGCCTACAAGTAGGCGGCAGTTTCACATAGACACATCAAATATATTGGGGTATTTTAAAATATGCATACATATGTATAACTGCATTTACGTATATACATACATATGTACATAAGTACGTATTTACGATGTGCGTTATTCATATTGTTAAAAAATAGTTAATTGCTCGTTTTTTGTGTGTTCTAGGTTTGCTTGCAGCTGCCATGACAATTTCACATCTCACCAGCCGCTCAATGTATATGTATATTTTTTAATTTTTTGATTTGTAGTTTTTTCTTCTTCTTCAATTCGCATCAATAGCAAGCAGGCAGGCAATCGTCGATCATTACGCTAGCCAATAGAGTCAGCGCTGTGGTCGTGAAACATTCGTTGCCTTAAATCAATGCCTCTGAATGCTTTTAGCATTACACAAAAATGTGCTCTATTCGTTGTTTACCCTTTCGAAATCGGTTTCGCTCGTGCTTTTAGACTGAAATTAAAAGGGGGAAAAAATAATACAAAAATTAGTCAATAAAAAATTTTAGGAAACTACATAAATATGTAAGTTATCAGATGCGAGGCTTCGCCACGCGCTGAATGTTTAGATATTAAATAATGTATAATTGATAACTAAACCCTACTAAAAAAATAATATATAATTGCCCATCTGGAGGCCACGGCCTTTTATTTGAAACCTCATTTCTTGTAATCTAACGAGCAGCCCACATTTTTTAATTTTTCGCACAGGTTGCAACCCTCTTCGAAAAATAAAACCTTACTGCAAATGTGAAGGTCAAGCCTTTTCATTTGACATCTCATTTTTTAAATGCAATTAATTAAATAATCTTTAAATAGGTGGCAACCCCACTTAAACAAAAAATAGTAACTTATTTCACATGCAGAGACCATATCCTTTCACTCGGTATCTCGGTTTTTAGTCCAACAAACGGTAAAGATATTATAATTTTTAAAAACTGCCAACCCTCCTTAAAAAGTAATACATTATTGAACATCTACATCTAAACGCCGAGCCCTTTTATTTGTAATCCAACAGACAGTGTGGATCTTATAATATTTTAGACAGCTGGCAACCCTATAGGAATTTAAAGTACTAAATATAATATTTCTATCGATACAGATTATACTTTAAAAATCTCGCCTAAATCCATTCTAAGAATCACAACTTTTTTTTAAACTATTTATAGAAGATAAAAAATGTTAAATAGGTGGCAACCCTACCCAAATAAAATAAAGTTTTTCTACATGCCAAGGCCATGCCCATTCATTTGATATCTCATTTTGTAATCCAACGAACGGTGAAAATCTTTTAACTTTTTTATTAGGTGGCAACCCTACTCAGGAAATTAATCCGTTATTGCACATCTAGAAGCCAAGTCTTTACGTTTGACAGAGACGGTGCAGAATTGATGCCTACGCTTATTACGATTGTATATGGTAATTTTATCAACAGGTGGAAACCCTATTCAAAAAAATAAAACCTTTGTAATTTTCTAGAGGCCCTTCCCTTTCATTTGACACCTCAGCTTTTGTAATCCAGCGAACCGTGCGGATCTTACAGTTTTTTAAACAGGTGGCAACCCTATTAAAATTCTAAATGAAAAAGGTCACTCTCCTATCGATACAAAGTGTATTGGAGAAAATCTGGTCAAAATCCTTTCAGTAGTTTTCGAGATTACCTTTATACTATGTATCTATAGATAATTTTTTGTTGACGGTTTCTGTATATAACAAGTGCAATTTATGAAAACTGGTTGTTTGACATTTTGCTACGAATGAAAAAAAGTGCAAAATCCGTCAGCAAAAAGAAAAAAATGATTACAAATCACTACACCTTTTTCAGTTTTAGTTCAGAAAGTTGCAATTCATATTTAGAAATTCTATTTCAAATTCAGATAGTTACAATTCAAGCTCAGAATTTCCACTTCAAATTGAGAAAGTTACAATTGAAATTCAGAAAGTTGCAATTCGAATACAGAATTTATATTTTAAATTCAGAAAGTTACATTTCAAACTCAGAATTTCGATTTCAAATTTAGAAACCTTTATTCAAATTCAGAAAGTTATAAATCAAATTCAGAAAGATACAACTCAAGTTCAGACAGCTTTCATTTCAAATTCAGAAATTTCCAATTTAAGTTCAGAAAATTTCATATTCACTGTACGATTTTGAGATTATAAGTTGTACCTTCGCCTATGCTAAATCCAGTAGAAACAATATGGTCTAAAATGATATAACTTGTCAAACCAAGTAATAAATAAATAAACCAAAATAATAAAACGGTTTTTGTTACGAAATCAGCTTCCAAATTTTTAAGTTTTTACCACACAATCATTGGTGTAGGGCAGGCGGAATCCGAATGGTCCATTTTGCACATCTAGTTATTTACTATTGAATATTAACTATTGTTTGTGACATTGGTAGTTAAAATTATAAAGGAACATCAATTTAACATATGAAAACACTTATAAACTAAAGGCTATTATAAGAGTTGTATATATGGAGCTTTTCGACCGTTGATTTGAAAGCAAAAACGTTGGTTTTTCTTTTCCGCCTACTACACGTTTCGACACATTATTGTGTCTTCCTCAGGGAGTCTATTTATTTTTACAAGAAAACATAACAAACGTGTATACAAAAACATTTTTTTTCGAACATACCTTAACATATTTATAATAACATAACATCACATTAATTATTTTATGGACATCACATTCTTAAACTGACACTTAACATTTAAATACATCAATACTTTATCCCAGCTGTTCGTCAATTATTAATTCAATGGACTACATCTTTTTTTCTGTTCCGACCGTTTTGTTGTGATATAATACTAATTACTTCTATACTAGTAAGGAAATATGTAATCTATTCCAGCTGCAATTCTTTTTGTAAAGAGTGATTTTTATTCGAAAATCGTGAAGAGCATAAGTGTACCGAAAACTTTAAAAATAAATATCCAAACCTTTCAGAAGAGTTATTGAAAAAATGTATACTTGGCTAAGTAAATTTGTTTTCCTACTTTTACAAAAAAGTGGCATGCTGCATAGAGTAAAAAAACATCTGTTTTTTAAACCATACCGTGAGGCACCATTCTCATAAGTATGCAGTTTGTATAATACGAAGACTTTTCTATACCTTTTAATAGCTTGTTTAAGTTTAAGTAAAAATAAACCGATTACAGCCATTTTAAGGGTTTTTGTTTATGTTATCATCAAAAATATATGGCCAAAGTTTCGGAGTCGTGCATTCATCGCTGCGCTTTTAATAAAATCTTTTTGAGATTAGGTTTGTATGGGAGGTACGCGTTAAAGTAAATCGATTTTGCTAATTTTGTTTATGTTTACTTACTCCATTATTGTTAATATACGGACGATATTTCGGAGTCCTTCATTCATTGGTGCCCTTTGAATGACATTTTTAAAGCGTTTTTGAGGTTAGGTTTGTATGGGAGGTATGCTTTAAAATAAATCGATCACACTCATTTTTGGGGTTTTTCTTGATTTATGTCCTTAGAGCAAGTGTTGATATTAATCGATGGATTTTTTAATTAATTAGTTAATTCGACTAAATACAATCCGATTACAGTTAATCATGATTAATTTTAATCTGATTAAACAGTTAATCGTAACCGCGATTAAAATAATTAATTTTTAATCATTAACCCTTAATTTGATTAATTCGGTTTGGTGATTAATTAATTTATGCTCGAATTTTCCAAGCCCAGTTAATCGGGTATGGCCAAGTCGGTTTTTCTCATCAGTTTAAGCAATTTGGTGCGAATTTTCATTAAGATCTATTCCAACAGACGATTTATAAACTTGGTTTTAATATTCCTCTGCACATGTGCGCTAGTTTGTAAAAGTTCCCAGTTTAAATATTACTAATAACAATAATTATATATTTTTTTATATTATGTGTTTTTATAAGCGTAAAACACAAAATAATTACTATAACTGTCAGCTAGACAGATTAATCAGATTTTATTTTTAATTGGATTGATGATTAATGATTAAAATTAATTAATCTGTAATCATTAATCGTACAGTTGACTAATATTAATTAATTTAATTCTCATTTTCGTTGTTGGTGTTTCCGACAGGGTAGGAGTGTGATGTAATGTGGAACGATTTTCCGTCATCCCTTGTCAAATTTGGTTTGGAGACAATCGCGATTAACGTTTTAATCGTTAATCAGATAAACATTTTGCCAACACTACGTTAGAGGTAACATATGAAAAATTGAAGCCCTACGCCTATTCCTTCTAATTTTCTCCAAACAATGTATGGACCTAAACCACTGTGCGGCGGGGTCAACAACGACATGGTGCAGAATCCATATAGTATTTATTAAGCCTTTCCATGGTTTCGGTAATGAATTTTTACACACAAAAAATAATGCTTAATGAGCACATGAAAATCCCTTTTTACAATTTTCGTTAAAATTCCCTAGGTTGTCGTCTGCTTTCAATGGCTGTTAAACAAAAACTAAATGGCGCAGCTGGCGCAAAATTTTACAATAGTCTGCAAATTGCCATCATACGATTAAAACCATAGATGAGGGACCGAAAAACAACCGTTGAATATAAAGACTTTTATTTTTAGATCATTGCAAAATCGTTAATTTTTAACCGTAATGAATAAATTAAATGTGGACATCTACTCCATTCGACTCTTGATTTTTAATTCTGCTCTCTGAAAAAACTCGCTTTAAAAAAAAAAAACAATGGTACGGTAAACGGTAAAATGGTAAATGATGAGTTTGGGACAGAAAGTGATTTGGCAGAGGAAAAAATAATAAATAAAACTTTATAAAAGGGTGACAAACTTACTAAATAATAATATATAATAAATAATAATATATAATAAATAATAGTATATAATAAATAATAATATATAATAAATAATAATATATTGTGAAAATTTCGTATATCAATGTAAATTCAATACACTGGGATAGGGTTTTTGAACCGGCAGCCGAGATGAGGCGATCTCCCACTCAGCCGTCGAGAATAGCAGCCCTTAATCCTCAGTACTCACAGTTTTCCCTTTGTTTATTTAAAACTCATGAATTTTTTTATATAAAAATATGACATATTTTATAACAAAACCCATATCCCTTTAGATATGTCGATCAATTATTATTACCAAACAAGAAATCAACACAAAAAATGTATACTCACTTTGGTCAAATGTGCTTGGATTAATGTAGCTAATCAAGTCTTGATCTGACATAGTGGTCAATTCTTGCGGAATAGGCGGTTGAAGAGGTACAGGTCCGACCGCAGCGCCAGGATGAATGCCTGCCGCCGCAGCTGATGTTTGTTGAGTAACGATGGCACCATTTGTAGTCACGGCAGCGGCTGCTACTGATTTTTGCATAGAATTTTCCGTGGCCAATGCGACGATGAGAGATTCCTGTGGCGTTGTGGGAGGACTGTGGTGGAACAGAGAGAGAATGATGAATAAGCATACATATTCAAAAATTGTAGTAGGGTATAAATTATAGATAAGTGACACTTACATGCCCAAAGAGAATTGTGACTGAACTTCATTGACCGCTGCTGCTGCCGCGACTGCTGCAGATGGCGACACGTCTGGGTGGTTTAAAAGCAAGTTAACTAAGGGACTTGTATTGGCATTTGAGGCTGCTGCTGCTGCTGCTGCCGCCGCCGCTGCTGCTGCAGCTGCTGCTGCCGCGCCATTCATCAATGCTTGCGGTGACTGTTGCTGCTGCTGTTGTTGTTGTTGATGATGAAGTTGCTGCTGCTGCTGCTGATGCTGTTGCTGAAGGCGATGTTGCTGCTGTCGGTGTTGGTGTTGTTGTTGCTGCTGGTGATGTTGTTGTTGCTGCTGATGATGTTGTTGTTGCTCCTGATTAGATATTAAATCGGCCGCAGCTTTAATAATCATATTACTGACAGCAGTGGATGTTGCCACAGTCACAGGTTGTTCAGCTGCCTGTTCCGCATTGGCAACATTATCAACCACCGCAGCAGCCGTATTCGGCGGACTCATTATAATATTGCTGAGCGCAAGCGCTGCCACGGCAGCATCTTGTTGAGTTGGCTGCGGCTGCATTGCAATGTCATTCAAAATCGAATTGGCCATGGTGACTTGGTGTGGCGCCATGATATTCGGCACCACCGCAGTGGCAGCACCATTAGCTGAACACAAAATAGTGGACGGTGAAACTGCGGGATTCATGATCATTTCAGTGGAGATACTATTGGGATCGGCGACTGCTGCGCCAGTGGTCGTTCCACCTGGAACGGCAACGGCAGCTTCGACCACTGCGTTGGCTGAAACGGCTGCAGCGCTGTTGCCACCCAGTGGAGCGGGCAAGAGTTGTTGCATTGGCATAGCATTCAGCACAGCGGCGGGTTCCGAGTTCAATATAATATCCTGGGTGATGGGAGAATTATGACCATTCAGCGAATTATTCGGCGATACCGAAAGTGTAGCTGTCAAGCTGTTGTGTGGCGAAGAACCGCTCGAGCTGTTGGAGTGAGAGGAGGAGTTGCTCGATATGGATAAGCTGCGTTCGAGTACAGGAGGCTGTTGCTGTGCATTTGCCTGCTGCATAATGTCACCGAACGGATGATCAATGGCCGGACCAACGGCGCTATTAACACCACCAACGCCACCGAAAAGCGACTCCTCCGCAGCCGCTGCAGCAACCACGGCGGCCACATTCGGGTCGTCTGCCACTGCAGTGGATTTGGTCAAATCGGTGATGAATTTGTCCACTGCGACTGCCTGCTGTTGCTGTGCCACAACTTTAGCGATTTCCGTCTTGACGGCCAACTCAACAGCAGCTGCTACGGAAGGTGGCGGCGGTACTGGAAAGGCCGGCATGCTGTTCGAATCATACATCATTGTGTCCATGCTAGTTTTGCGGTCATAGTGTGAGTGAAACTGCATGGCAGCTGTGGGACTGATGGGTGCGCCACAATTGGCCATAACGGCATCTGTCGGCTGTATCGACTCAGCCAAAGAACTTTGCGACGTTTCGTCGATCAGCTCAGTCTTGAGTGTTTCGGCAACATTTAGATGGGCCAACTGTTGATCTGTCAGCATGGGTGTGGCTGTGGGCAATGAAGGGCGTCGCACGCCCATCGGCATTTGTGTAGTGATTGGTGGCGGCATCATACCTGAATCGATTTCATGTTTGGTTTCTGGCGCTGGCCAAAGTACTGCGCCACCAGCTCCGCCCATTGGTGGGGCCAAGGGGTTCGATGTATCCATATATGTGCCAGCATCTACAAATATACATAAGAATCCGTTAATAACGCCCAGATAGGTTGAAGCAGTGATAGAATGTCGTTTGTTAAGAAAATAAATATAAAACTATATGTCATTGAAAATGTGGACAAACATATTAAGTTACTCTTTTTTGTTTTGGTATTGAAAAATATATGTTAATATATATTTTAACGAAAACTTAAATATACGCTTACTGCTAGGTCAAATATGCTAGGGACTTATACTAATTTGGTTCAAATCTATATGTTACAACTATAGTGTCTATTTATTAATTTTGGTTGTTTCCAATTAAAATACATAATATTTTTTTCATTTTCTATTTTTCACCAGCCAAATTGTTTGTATTCATTAATATTTGCGTCTCCATGTATGTATGTGAGTATGCATTTTGCAACTAAATGTAAAAGGATAGCAATAATTAAAAATTAATACAGACATGGATTTTCGTTTTGGATGATGAGTAGGGGAAATTACTTTGAGTGCATTACAAGCAATCGTCGCATCCACACGCTACCTCTTAATACCACTTTCCCCATAAATATGTGGTCATAAGCAATAAACGCCTAAGTCGACTTAAGAAATAATGGAGTTATATATGCTAGCGTATTCTTCAACTCCTATTCCATGCATACGTGATTTCCCTATCTCGCCAGCTAGGCTATTTAAAAAGTTATAGGCGAAAATGTTTTCGTCTCCCATAAGGCTAACATTACAATTCAATTAGGCGGTTATTGCTTATGACCGCAGAAATGTTGGTACGCACGCACGCACGCATACATACACACACCAGTACATACATTGAGAAGAAATAGTACGAGCACAAAAGCAGCAAAAGTTCAAAAGAGCAGTGGAGCCGAAGGCTACCTTTACGGAATTTTTGATACGACTGTAGACTTCATTAGTTGCTA
>NW_023465550.1:0-8624 GCF_013731165.1 Rhagoletis pomonella | reverse complement strand
TATGTATGTATGTATGTAGCTATATGAAAGCCTGTACGATTGCTATTGGCTTCTTTCAATCACAGATGGTGCAAATTTCAAATATGTATAAATTTAGCTCATAAACTAATAAATAATTGTGTGCGTCATCTATGTATGTATGTACATGTGTGCATAATAAACCGAATAAAGAACTATTCCGTGGCAGCACGCATAACCAATTGTTATGAGATGATGCAAAATCCTCACGGAGTTAGCATACCACGCATGATTAGTTGAGTGGCGGAGTCAGACCGAATTTCTTGCGACTAGCCTCACATTTAACATATGTATATGTAGTTAATAAAAATATGAATATGAAAAAATGCATATCAAATAAAAACGACAAAACGGCTCCAGACAATTTCCAGCTAATAAAATCTCTTTGAACCCGTAACTAAACAAAATTTTTTGAGGGCTTCTTTTACCTTAACAAAACGGAGGGGATAAATTAAATTAAATTAACATTCTCATTATTAAGTTCTTAATTTTCGAATTAAAATTATATTATCCGAAAGGTACGAATCTAGAAATATTTATATTTTTATAAAGAATCTCTGTAAAATTAATAGGCTCCCCTGGCTCTCTTGGCCTCTTATGTACTTTGAATACATACGTTCGTAGTAATTCAAATTCAGTGATCAGATTTCACGAAAAGTCGGACCATGATAAAAACATTATGAGGTTTGCAAACAATATAATTTTAAAATTCGAGCTCAGGATCACACACACATTCTCATTTTTAATCTCAAACAACAACAATTGTGAACAATTTAATTTTTTTTTTTTTTCAATTTTATATGATTTTAAAATGATTGCAAACGTCAGAAAAAAATCATGGCCGACGAATTGAGAGAATGGTTTTACCTTCTAATGTTTTTATCATGAGTCGGACTACAACGGATTCAGTGATATGTGCCAACGATAAAATTATGGCTGCCACAAGTGACGATTCAAAAATTCAAAATTTTTTTATGCAACGAAACATCAATTTTATATATTTAAATAGGCAGACATGTTTTCTTTACACCCCTTTTACGGCTAGCCTATACTTCTAAGCTATAAACAATTATATATCATTAGAAAGGTATTTTGATGAGGCAATTTTTAAAATTTCGAAAAGAAATTTCACCTTTTGTGGCAACATTATCAGAGTGCAACATTTTAAAGAAAGAGCACGCAATATGCATGCGAAGATGCCGATAGAGGAACACGAAAACTTGACAGTCCTGGCGCAGGGCAGAATAAATGCAACATTATTTCGAGCAAATAAAACGCTATAAGACTCAAACAAGGAAGAAGGTAAAGTTGAGTATGTAGAAGAACAAAGTTATAAATGCAGAGATTAAAACAAAAGTAAATAAACCTATACAAAGAGGAAGGTAAATTTAAATAGTTTAGATAATAGCAAGGGTGTGGATGAATATGTAGGTAAAGAAAAGAATACAGATAAAGATCTAAATCATAAAGTCAAGGAAGTGATAAATATAAAAATGAAAAGATAAAAAATGGCAAAAACAAAGATCGAAATAAAGGTAGAGACAAAAACGAGAAAACGAAAAAGATAAAATTGAAGAATGGCATGTTATGTTGTGTTGTGTGGTGGTGTGTTGCATTGTGTTGTGTTGCGATGTGTTGTTTTGTTTTGTGTTGTATTGTGTTGTGCTCTGATGTTTTTTTTGTGTTGTGTGGGGTTGTGTTTTGTTTTGTGTTGTGTTATGTTTTGTTATGTTAAGTTTATGTTATGTTATGTTGGGTTGCGGTGTTGTGTTGTATTATTTTGTATTCATTTTTGTGTTGTGTTATGTTTTATTATGTTATATCCGGTTATGTTGTTCAAGGCATTTCAGCTCAATTCACTTCAATCAACTCAACTAAACTCAACTCGGTTCAGCTCAGCCCATCTCAACTCCTCATAATTTGAAAGGTTGAATTTCGACCGTTGGGTGAACACTAATATTCTTGAAAAAGGAAATTTAGCTATGGTTGTTGTAGTGGCTTACTTAGCCCTGCCTCGATCAGACAATCCTACAATCGTTGTTTTCCAGCTCAACTAACGATAGGGCCAGCAGAGGTGATGTTTCGAAAGGGTCGGACCAGAGGAAGAGCTTTGTTAGCTGAGTGGGATTGAGTGGGCATGTGAAGAGGGGAGAATTCCCTCATGCTGGACACTCATTCGAGATGTTGGGTCAGGTCTGCATAGGTGGCTGTTTATACATCTGTGGTATCTAGGCCGAAGTAACTCATAGTTACGGTGACCATTCGTACTGATTTTGGCGGGACAGTAGGATTTTGACGAAATTGTCCCGCGGAATATTTTTCAAAATTCGGAACGTAAACTGACAAGAGTCTCTCTGGCCCAAACACCATTTTTCAGGCCAAACATGGCACCACTATCGTTATCACAAAGAACAGATTATATAAGGGAGCCATAAACATAGCCAGCATCCCTATTTTCTACGATCATTGGTTGTGTTTTATTCTGTCAAACAGTATTCAAATTCCCCAAAGAGTCTTTGGGAAAGATTCAGATATGACAGTCCTTGGCCCCATATGAATCTATGTATATGCCTCTTTCTTCTTTATCAACTAGATTTATGCATCTTACTTGGGCGATTTTTTTTTTTGATGCGTGTTTTTAGTAAATTCTTTTTTCGCGCGACTTTTTCCGCCGTAAAAACACCCGCACGTTTTTATTCGTGTTTAGTGACGATATGTATATAGTGAGGGTATGTATACATTTTTTGGATAATTTTTCAATTTTTTTTCTTTGTTTAGTTGTAAATAAAAATGTATTAAAAGATGTTATGTCTTTTTATTCTAAAAACAAAATTGTATATTCGGATAAGTGTCCCGATTTCTGTTCACAGAAATCTGGTCACCGTACTCATAGTCCAGTACGTCGAAGTTTAGCTTTATTTGAATTCAACGGTTAAGGAGTCATAGTACATATGGGATCGCGACACTGCGCGCCAATCGAATTTTGCATAGACATACATTTGTACTTTCTTCTCAAAAGCTCACCATATACATAGTTATTTAAGAACAGACTTTAAAAGTGGACGTCTTACTTTTTTCACTTAAACGCTGCTATGATGCGGTTGACGTGGAATTTCCCATAATCATCTTTATACATATATGTATGTATGTATGTACTATACATATACATATTTATGTATGTATGTATGTATGTATGTGTAGACACTTGTTCGCCGTTTACTTTGTTTTTTAAGTTGGCACATTTGCTACATTATTTCTTTATTGGCATAGCCAAATAAATGTAAATGAAAAGTCGGCAACATACCCGGCACAGATGTGCCAATTGATTTCATTTAGATTTCGCATGTGCTGATTCCTCCTATATTTTGCTTTTTTGTTTTAATTCCAATTTATATTTTTGTCTACATTTTATTGGCACACATTTCTATGTCTGAATTGTTAATTTATGTATACTTTTTACTTGTGCTTTTGAGCCGTTTTCTGCAATATGCCACGCTTCAATAAATTGTACTTAAATCAAAAAAGGAAATTAATTTTAATGAATTGTCAATAATTTCTCGTGCAGCATTTTATTTTAAGTCTCATAAATTCGCAAAATTGAATGTGATACATATTATAGCATGCGTATGTATGTATGTATGTATGTATATACATATCGACGGTACTTCACAAAAACCTGTTATCTCAGAAATCACTACTTCATCGTAATTCGAAATATCTATTCCTTAAAATACTACATATTTATGTATGATTCATTATATTTTATTCGTAATTAACAAATATTAGTATTCAGATCAAAAAGTTATTAAAAATAATTTTTTTTATTAATCGTTTTTTAGGGTGTTTTGAAAACGTACCGTCGGCATGTACATATATATGTACATACATATATATCGCTAGCTTAGAGTGAAAAGTTGCTAAGTTCACTCTTTATGAAAACTCATATTTTGATACAGGGGTCTTGAGAAATTTGAAATGCATTGTTTCGAAAAGGATAAAAGTACTTATTTTATTTATTCTCTATTATATTCAATGAAAGGAATATTTGCTAAGTCCAAAATAAGCACCGAAAATGCGATAAGACCAAAAGGGTCGAATTTTTTTTAATAAATATCGAATCCCTCTGATTCGTACGGAGCTTTGCTTTTCTTTGAACAGGCAAAATGTTGTACGTGTCGGAAATATACCAGGTGAAGTAATTAGAGCGAGAAGACTATAAGGCAGCCGAATGTCTGAAAATAAAGCGAGAAAGCTGTTTTATTACTTGTATTAAAATTTTTGCGAAATACCTAAAGAAAATGGCTATAAGAAGTTTTTTTCTTCTCCACTGAAATTTTTAAAATGGGACTTAGCAACTTTTCACTCTAAGCTAGCGATATCAAGAGAGATATGTGTACACATTGCAACTGAAATTCTTTTGAAATCAGTTTTTTTTTTTTTTTTAACTAAACTAAAATCAATCTTCCATAAACATTTTAGAGCCGCAAATTAAAAACAGCAATCATTCCCACACGCAGCAGCGTTATAAACTATGTCAGGGTATTTCGCACATTACGCATTTCCGCAAATGATATATAAACAGCAATAATTCAAAGTAATACGAAAGGGAAGAAAGAAATTGTAAATCGAAAATAAAATGTCGAAGTCACTCGATGATTTCATATGGCACGGTTCGTTCACAATACAAAGTTGTCCAGTTTTTTCTAAATTTTTCTTTTTTTTTTAACTTTGTAATTTTTTGCTGTCCGCATGTTGAGTGATTTGATAGTTTCTTTGGAATTTTACGAGCTACTTTTCGCATTCGACAGACATTTTACAGATGCGTTGGTACAATACGGCTGCCTCCCAGTAGGAATACGGGGAATGCATTACCGTTTTCTACCACGAAAAGATGGAACGACTACATTTGAACCAAATGCTGTCTCATCATAGTATAAGCGAGCGGGTAATGTTTAGCGTCGATGTGTAGGGCGATGCATTACTTTGTATATTAGTAGGAGGGATAGTGGAAGTTTTGAAGCCACAAACAAAAGCAGTTTGAGAAAGAATTTAAGTACGTCTTTTTTCCACGTTATCTCAACGGCTGCCGTAGCGGACTTGTTGGTAGCGAGTTCAAGCCCTAGTGCACGGACGCTTCTCTTCGTTTTTTTTCTATTTATGGATTATATTTATAGTTTCATAAAGCGACACGCGACTCTTTACTTTTCTGAGACATGCCTGAACAAAAAAATTATGCATCTTGTAATGTATTGTGTCTATAAAGGTGATATAATTACTTTCTAGATTACCAAATATGTATTCCATTTTCCCACTGGGCTGCTGCAACCTCATTTGTTGCAGACTTTGCTGGCATTATTTTGGCTGGTGCTGCTGCGCTTGCTTGGATAAGTGTTCGTTTATGTGCAGTGCGCGGAATATGAATGTACATACATAGCTGCATTGAATTTAATGTTTAATGTTTACTTTTAATGATTTGCACATTGTATGTATAAAAATATGTATCAACCCAGCACTCGGAAGAAACATTCGTATTGAAAATCAAACAGAAGAAAATTCGCTTGCGGGACGAAAATCGGACGAAATCGAATTTTTAGCTGACGATATTGTACAGTTTCTTTTTCGAGCCAGGATGGAACTAATCTTAGTTAATGTGCCGGTGCATTTTCAAAAAAAAAAAATCTATGTACATACTGAATATTTCTGAACTGGTATAATTTCTTACAGGGATGTGCAAATTTTTTTTAATTCGTTGATCATGTCAGAATGCTAAAAATATTACATTCGTCACATGCAATTCCTGATATTAAAAAATATTCTAATATGGTTGCACATACATACATATGTACATATGTAGATAGGACATGAATACATACTGTACTTACATATATACATACATACATATTTGTTATTTAGGTGCAAGCTGACTATTACTACGTTTATACGCATGCATAAGTCGCTTTAATGCATTTCGCCGCGATTCAAAACATATGTATAAACTGAATTTCAATTCGCTTTGAAAGAGCGAAGTGTTTTGGCTCACACTCCATTTCAAATCGGTAGTTTATTTCTCCAGACAGTTAGAAAGAGTGTATAAACACCGCTCTCACTCAAAGCGAGTTGGAGATCAGCTGTTCCGCTCAAATTCCAAATAATCGCATCAGTATTTAAAAGCTGATTAATAATAATCGTTCTTTTTCTTTGCCACGATTATATAATGCCGAATAAAACTAGATTTGTATCACTTTCCATTATGTTAACTTATAAAATGTCAAATGAAAACAGCTTATTTTGTTTGCTTTTGAAGACGGTTACTTTGATGCCGATATAAAGCCGTAAGTATAAACACTAGAGCGAAATGTGTACGGTGTCAATGCGCTTTCAATTAAGTCGATTATTCTGTGCGTATAAACGTAGTATATAATTCTTTTGCTTGCCTGTGCAAAAATCAGTCAATGAAAATAATGCCGGTCACATTTTATATGCCGAATAGCAGCGACATTATCGAATGTTTGCACACAGTCAACATACATATGTATGTATGTATGTATGTACATCTGTATAAAAACAAACACGTACTCACATACAAATATACATTTTCACAGCCAGCTAGAACAAGAATTGGTTACAGATGTGTCGTTTTTTTGAAGAGTTCTAAACCAATTGGGCTTTGAGGAAAAAGTTTCTGAGTCCCAATTTCAAAATTCAAGTATTTCGCAAAACTTTGAATACAACATTTTGCCTGTTTAAAACAAAGCAAAGCTCTATACGAAACAAAGGGATTCGATCTGCATTAAAAGATTTCGTACTATTTTGGGCCTTGTCGAATTTTTGGAGCTTCTTCTGAACTTAGCAAAATTTTCCTTTCATTGAATATAAACGAGAAAACACAAAACAAGGACCTTTATCCTTTGCGAACGATGCATTTTTTAATTTCCCTAGTCTCCTTATCAAAATATGAGTTTTCATAAAAAGTGTACTGTGCAACTTTTCACACTCAGCTAGCGATTAAGTTACTTAAAATTATAAATTTTTTTTTCTCCCGCTTATGTAATTTGCCAAGCGTTTCTCAACAAAAATGCAAAAACATAAAATAATATAACTACCTACATACACATCGCCAGATTCGCGTGAAAATTATTATTATTAGGTCGAGTTTATTTCTGGCCTTGGCAAATTTTCGTTTCACTGCACAGCAATGGGCAGAAGTAAAAAAGGAAATTCGATCTTCTTGGAAACGATGCAATTTAAGTTTCCTTGCTTTTTATATCAAAATGTAAGTGTAAATGTAAGCAATATGTAAATCGGTTTTTTATGAAGAAACATTAAATTTGTACAAATTTTGAAGCAGTTACCTCAAATTTTCATTGCTGGGTAATGTCGTAGTTGACATACATATAAATAAGTATGCTTTTACACGGAGCAATTGCTCGCCGTAACAATGACCACTACACCAAAAATGAGACGGGCAATATTACAAAGAGAAAGCATGTACATATGTATTTACATATACATGTATGTATGTACATACGTTCATATCTGCATAATACCTACATAGTATGTAGTATGTACATGCACATGCATGTTTGTGCATAGAAAACAAATAAACTTGCATTCGTAAATTTTGATGTACAAATGTGCAATTCTACAACAGTTGGCGAAATTATCGCTTGACAGGAAATTGTGCAATTAAAGCGCGACTTTTAGATTCCTTTTGCTCAAAATAATTGTACTAATACATGCATATACAATATGCATAAAGATAATGTGCATACTTATATTCGAATGCATCTACATACATACATACGAATGTACTAACAAAATGTTGTAACTATTGAGCCGTTTGAGGTAAAATATTTACTAGGCATATTCTTGTATGGCATTAAATTCTCTTCAAATTACCCTAAATTTCAACAAGTATTAAATATCTTAATGATATTGTGAACGAGGTATAGCATTGATACAAAATTATAATCGAATGTTGAAGAAAGAGTAGTGCAATAACATCGACAGCAATACCCTAATTGCAATAAACTGAATTTTATCAATAATTAAAAAGCATATTAATGTGTAAAAATGCAATAAAATATAAAAATAAATGGATAAAAACTCTCTCTTCTCCCAATGGGAGAATTTTCTTCTCAATAAATATGTTCTTCTAAGGCCATAAACTCGTTAGGTTAGTTTATTTGGATCACCCTAATGTAAATGGAATCTAAATAATATAATAATACGACGATAATAAGAAAACAATCACTCTTTGCCCAATGTAACGAAGCAAATGAAGATTTGATAACAAACTTTATGTTTTGAATTAAAGTTAATGAGTGCGGTTTTTAATTTTTCCGTTTGGTAATATTATTACGTTAAATGTTTGAAGTTTTTTGCTTTTTTACAAGTTTATGCATAACAACAAAAAAAAAACATATCATCACCTTAATTCACAAAGGCCCTAACTAGCAAATTTTCTGTTTCACAGGAGAAGCAAAAAAAACTCAGTGCGTGTAGTCCCTACGCGCGGAAGAAGTGAAACTTAATAGAGGAAATTCTTCATCTTCATCGTCATCTTCATCTTCATCTTCATCTTCATCTTCATCTTCATCTTCATC
>NW_023465549.1:0-8627 GCF_013731165.1 Rhagoletis pomonella | reverse complement strand
CTTTTTTTTGTTTTTGGTAACTGTTTTGCTAAGAACTTTTAACTTTCTCACTGCACATGCGTAAACCACACAAGATCGCAACTTTTATTATTTTATCCTGTTTCTGTGCTTACTCCGGCTTAAATAGAGAATGGGCGTTTGGGGCAAAAACTGTCATGTCCGCTAGACGTTCGATCGAACCTACGGTTTTCCCGTAACTTTGCTTATCGAACCACAAATTACCTCTAATTACAGGGGTAAGTCAAACATGGTTTACAGTTTGGCAGTATATTGCGGTTCTTAATATCGCAACCTCATGGATGTTGCTAAGGCATAGCAACTTTATTGGTGTTGCTAATGGTTTGGTGATTTCATGGATGTTGCTAAGGCGATTGTTGCTAAGGCGATTGTTGCATGCGCCACAGACTGCGGCCACAGGCTCGCATCATGGAGCGTGTGCGAAAAAAAATTCAGACGCAGCCTGTTCGCCCCTATTTTTTTTTTTTGCTATTGGTAACTACCCAGTTTCGTTCTCCTTTCCAGCCCAATGTGTGGCCTCGACCCACAATTCCTCGCCGGGCTTAACAAAAGTTCAATCTAACACTGGGAAATGCTGGTAAGAGGTGACAAACACTAAGCTGTATACATAAAGTTGTATACCAAGACTCACATACATAAAACATGAAATTAACTATCTAATAAAAATATCTTTTGCATGGTATATACCTAATTTCCTTCAAGACGTGTCCCCTAATTCATACAATGAATTTCCTATTGTACGTAGGACTACGCACTGGATGTGTCTTGGTGCGAGCTTGGCGTTATAGTTATCAACGCGCGAAGTCTGCTTGAAATTGCGGCGATATACCATTTGTCCTACTTTGAATTTTACCTCCTTTGTTCTCAGGTTATATGCTTTCTCCCCTGCCTCATGAGCTCGTTTTAGCTCTTCTGCTATCCTGTTTCTCAAGAGTTGCTGCCTGTCCACTCCCACGTCTATGGTACAGTCCGAGTCTTTAATCGATCCCAACTTGCGTAGGACATCATAGGCGGCGCCGTGCTGTACCATTGGAATCCCGAAAACTTCGTAGTAAGGGGTTTTGCCTACTGCGGCATGTACTGCGCTCCTCAACGCAAAGGTGGCATCACTGGTATGTTGGTCCCAATTATTTTGGTTCTCTCCGATGTATGACCTAATAATTTGGAGCACTGAGCGGTTTACTCTTTCAGCTGCGTTTGCTTGAGGAGAGTAGAATGCTGTCCGTATGCGCCTAACACCATACTTATCAAGAAACGCGCGAAAAGCTTCTGCCGCAAATTGCTTTCCGTTGTCGGAATGTATAAATTCAGGTACCCCAAAAATGTGGAACACTTCGCGCTCAAGGAATTGAATTACTTTAGCTGTCGTTGCTCGCGTCATAGGTTTTAAAAATACAAACTTGGAAAAACTATCTAGACAAACGAACATAAACACATTTCCTTCCCTCGTACGAGGGTATGGTTCCATAAAGTCAACACGTAGACGTTGGAAAGGGCGCTCGGTGATTTGCTGGTTGCCCATCGGTGGCTTTCGGAAAACATTCTGGGATTTACTAGCTTTACATGTCTCGCACCTTTTAATAACTTTTTGTACGTCGGCGACCATTCCTGGCCAATAATACCTCTCGCGAATTCTGCACAGTGTTTTGTAAATCCCCCCATGACCCGCTGAAGGTGAACTGTGGGCAGCTTGCACCAAACCCATACGCAACTCAGACGGTACCCACAGCTTCCAAGCATGGTCTTCTTGCAGTTCATCCCCCCGATTGAATTGCGTCCGCTTATATACAAATCCGCCCGATATGCACAGTTCCGGTAGTCTGTCTCCGTTCTTAGTTATAGTGTCCGTCAGTTCCCTGTACTCGTCGGTGTTAAAGTACGGTGAGTCTAGTGATATGTCGAGAAGCCTGTTGGTTGGTTTCAGTTCTTCGACATTCATTCGTGATAAAGTGTCTGGGACCACGTTTTGGGTGCCCTTGCGGTGTTGGATGTCGAAATGGAATGCTTGTAGCTTAAGACTCCATCGAGCTAGTCGTCCACTTAGGTCTTTTTGTTGCATAAGCCATTTAAGACTGGCGTGATCCGTAATAATCGTGAAGGGTAACCCTTCCACGTAAGGACGGAAGCGCTTGACGCTCAATACAGCTGCGTGGCATTCCAGTTCTGTCACACTTATAATTTCTTTGTGCCTTGTTGAGTTTTGCGGACATATACGCTATCGGTCGTTCGTTACTGTCATCGTCCAGTTGAAACAGTACGCCCCCAACCCCTTCAGTCGATGCGTCACATTGTATGAAAAATCGTCTGTGAAAGTCCGGATGTACAAGTACGGGTGCCGATATAAGGCTCTGTTTTAATAGTTCAAACGCTGTAATTGCCTCTTCCGTCATATTGAACTTCTTTATTTTTTCCTTGGTCAAGCAGTCGTGTAGGTGCGCTGCAATCGTCGCGTAATTGTGGATGAACCTCCGGTACCATCCGGTCATGCCCAAAAAGCGCCTGAGTTGCTTTGGGGTTTTCGGTTGAGGAAACTCCTTCATAGCTGCTACTTTGCTGGAGTCTGTGCGGATACAGCCGTTGCCCACCATGTATCCCAAGTAGCGTACCTCTCTGTAGCAGAATTTGCTCTTTTCGACGTTTAGGTTAGCTTGGCGTCGCGTAAGCACCGAGCGACCTTCTCCAATAAAGACACATGCGATTCAAAATTTACGGAACAAACTAACAGATCATCTAGGTATACAAATACACAATCACGAAGAGCAGCCGGTATGACTTTGTCCATTAGACGACACATGCGTTGTGCGGCGTTGCAGAGCCCGAATGGCATTACCGTGAACTGGTACAAGGGTCTACCCGGGACAGTAAAAGCAGTTCGCTCCCTAGACTTTCTCTCAAGTGGTATCTGCCAAAAAGCATCCTTGAGGTCAATTGCAGATATAAAGCGTGTATTTTGCAACCTACTAAGGATGCCATCGATGTGTGGGAGAGGGTATGCGTCTTTAATCGTACGCTCATTAACCTTCCTGGCATCTAGACAAAGCCTATTTTTCGTGCCCTTGATAACTAGTGACACAGGAGAGCTCCAGCTGCTGTTACTCTCCTCAATGACCCCCATACATAGCATCCTATCCAACTCTGTGTATACCAATTTCTGGATTGCTGGTGAAATCGGATAGTGCCTCTGTTTCACTGGCACATTTTCATTGGTTACTTCAATTACATGTTCATCAATGTCTGTACGGCCTAACCCAAGCACTGAAAAAGAGGGGAACAATGCTTTAGTCTTTTCCAGTACCCGATCTTGCTCTCGAGTCAAAATGTGCTGCACGGCTTCGAACGTGAGGTCACCTTCGGTGGATGCGAGCTCTGACACCGCTCGATTGCAACCGCCTTTATTCAAACCCCTATTAACTACCTCCATGTTAAAAGCGTGCCAAAAATCTACGCCTAGATAAACCTCCTGTGTCAATGCCGGAACTATCAAAAACTCTAAATTCTTAACTTGCCCGTCCCATGTTATAGGGAGCGTTATTACTCCTTCTACCGGAGTTTTCCCACCGTTCGCTGTGCGTATGCTTTGACCGGAGATACGCATAATCTCCCCTTCTCTTCCTTCTAACATTTTCATAGCATCTTTTCCTAAGCAACTTGCAGATGCCCCAGAGTCTAGTAAAGCCAACACTTGATTTCCATTTATATTCATACGTGCAAAAAACCGGTTATCGCCTTCCACTGTAATGATTGTTTCCACTATTTTCTTTTGTACCCGTTTGAGATTTCGTTGCTTTTCGCGCATCTTTTGGATCTTCTTGTACTTTCTATTTATTCGCTTCTCATCTAAGGCTTCCATAAATATACGCCTTCGTGCTTCTTCATACTTCATTTTTTGTTCATGTAACTTTTCTTCAATATTTCTAAATTCACTACTTTTCACTTCATTTTTGCGCGGACCATTTTCGCGTCTAAGAATTTTAATTTCATTATCGGGTTTCGGTTGGTCGCCTAAACTTCCCGATTCGGTTTCTGACCAGGGACCCCGATCATCTCGGCCAGTGCTCCATTTCCCGCTTCAGGCTTGAAAACACAAAAGGAGGAATCTCCGCCACAGGCGAAACACTTCATTAGGTGGAAGGACGATTTACACTTGCTGTCCTTTGCTGCTTCTGCCGGATTCTTAATGTAATAATCCACCGGCATACCACAAGCAAAGCACAGCATTAGGTGGAAGGGTGATGCACAAAAGGATTGGATGGGTAATTTATTCACCGTGGGGACGTTACTCACATTGGGGTTTTGGGTAAAGGATCGGGTTATGGGCCTTGTCGTCTCTTCGCTGACCGCTTTGACTCTTGATCTGTTCTCTCTGATCAATTTTTCAGCCCGCTTGCATTCGTGCTTCAATTCGGATAGCGTGTTGATCCTTGCAGCAAAAGTTAGGTCAGCTAGATAGGGTTTGAGGTTCCCTTTAATAATTTTCAATAGTTCATCCTCAGGGATCTTCTTCTTGAGTCTAAATGTCAGGTCGTGGACGTCCGAGTAACAGTCATCAAAACTTTCTTGTGGGTGCTGCTTTCGCTCCATAATCTCTCGGATGACTTCATAGTCCGATTCAGCAGACTTGAATTGCGCTAGGAGTTCAGCCTTCAGTCCAAAGTAGTCGAAGTCATTATCTCCAGCGTGGTCTTCTAAAACTTGCCAGTACCACTTTAAGGCGTGACCGGTTACCAAGCAATGGAAATCAGAAAAAAGTTGTTCGTAGGGGAGCTGATACTGTATGCGCATCCCCTCTAAACGGAACACAAAGCTTTCGACGGTCATGCCTTTTGTAGTACCGTCAAATTTTAGATGCCACTTATCTAGGTCTACCTTCATTCTTTCACTAGCTCTGCCCTGTCTTTCTGTCCTCTGTCCCTCCCTACCATTGGGGTGTTCACGATCTTCTTTCCCATTGGTGTTACCTGGAGTTGACGCAGAAACCGGTGGAGGTGGTGCTGCGGGGGCTTGCATGGCTGCTTCAACATCGCCGACGCGGTTGCTCAAATGGGATACATCGGACCTCATTTTTCTAACTTCGGCCATGCAATCCGCCATGACGGCGTTTTGCTGTGCCATTATAGCCATCATTTGCTCTAATTGGTCCATTCGATTGGCAGCTGTTTCTGAACGTCTGGTTTCCTGTCCTTGCACACCCCCAACTGCCCCCTCCTCCACAGCTTCAGTATCTGACATCTCTAGGACCCCCTCTAGCTTCCTGGAAAAACTTAAAGAGCTATCTGTGGAGTTAATATGGATTTGGCTGGTCACGCGTTGCTCAAACTGGGCGTTCGCGGTTCCGAATATTCTAGCTGTGCAGCGGTTTAAATAGTCAGTGGGCACAAAGTCCATGGGCCGTTCGATTCCAGTGTCGATCTGCGTGAACAAGGATCCCACCACTTGGTTCTCTAGCGCCCTCGACCAGCTACGCGTGATTAGTCTATTATGAGATATTATTCCCAGTCCAGCTCTTGGTATTTCCTCTGCGTCCTTAGGCTTCTCCATTCACCTTCGAACTGCATAAATCAACAACAAAATTGTACTGTATAAATATACGTATTTTTCTTTATTGTAAAATACTGTCTTGAAAGTAAAGTACAGGCTTGAATGCAATATTAATTTAAAAAAAAATATATATATATATAGAAATAAGACATAATAAAATAAAACAAAATAAAAAAATAAAAATAAAATAATAAATTAATTCAATTTGTAATCTACTAATATTAAAATGAATTTATATTCAGCAAAAAGGTAAAGGCAGAAAAAGAAAATATTTATTTAATCCTTTGTTCCTTTCTTTATATGGTATGTACGTATAAAAAAAACTCAGCTTTTAACTTTTTTATATAATTGAATAGTTGAATCGTTGGTGTGTTCATGGTGTTGACTTCGTTTGGCGGATTGTATAGGAATAGATGCCTTGTCTCGTACGTTAACTGGCCACTGTCCAAAGTCACTAATTCCCCCTAATTTTGGATCACCACTACAGATTCCGGATCTGGACCTAGGTCACTGGAAGTGATTCCATGATTTGATTGTTATTCTACCCCACACCCCCATTGAAAAATATCCAGGCACCTCACATCAGCCAGACGCAGAATCTATCTGATGGTAGCGCTGTCTGTTTTCCACAATAACAAAAAGCAAAAGATAAAAAACAAACTTTGTCATCTCTTCACAAAAAATCTCTTCGGCAAGATGTTGGAATCCGCTGAGGTACTTCTCGCGAAAGAAGTCAAACTCCCGCCAAATTATTCACTATCACATTTACCTCTGGTATTAACCTCAGTAAAGCCAATAGTTGGAACCTACACTGTCCGGAGTAGAAGGAAATTAGATGGAATCAAAAAGAATAAACAAAGAATTGAAATAGACCTAATCGTTGGGCGCCATTGTTATGTAACTGCCTGTACTGAACCGGAAGTCACGGCGGATCGCCATGGTTGTAGCCCGGCTTTAGCTCGTCAGCCCTTGTCGTGGTTCTTGCCGTTCCTTTCAGCCCACAGCCATAATCAAAAAAAAAGGAGTCATGCCGGATAGAGGAAACGGAAACGAAAGACAATACTGCGAAAAAGAGGGAAAGCGGTAGAAAACCCGTCCTGTCAGGAGGGAGCCGTCCCACCCCATCTGTCTGTATAGGAAACAGCCGTGAACCTCACTTTGGCTCCAAAACGTAGAAGTGGAGTTCCCTATTCCTGACCGTAGTCCGTCAGTCTATTAATCCAGTCAAGTCCCCAGTCTGTCAGTCAGCGTACAAAGGCCATCTAGTTCTTTTCCTGCCAAGTGCCTCGAGGGCAACACCCACACCAAGAAGAAAAGGGATTAACACGCCATTTTAACTACTATCCCTTCACCTAGAATTTAAAATAACGTACATTTCCTCTTTTTTTCTCTTTGTTTTCAATTCAAATGTACAATTTATTTATAAATGTATTTACGCATGTATATGTATCTTAAAAATATATAACACTAAAAGCAAATGTATATCCTACGAAAATTCTATTGAAATGCACTCCAAGGGTTTATTTTTTATTTTTTTATTTTTGTTTTTTATATTTTTTATTTTTTTACTCCACTACCCTAATATTGCACTTCAACACTTAAAACATCGTATTTTACAAAGTATCTCGCAAAATGATTCAACGCGAAGATGCAAAATTCAAACTATAAATCGAAAACACAACAATATCCATGTACATGTCTGAGCGCATATTAATATATGTATATGCGTATGTATGTTGTTTCACTCACCTCGCTAATCCACCGATGATGGTACCAACAAACGGCGATGTAAGCTGAAACAGAACGTGAGCAGGAAATATACAACAGTCCTACCTAACATACATAACTACACCTGTGGGAACAGAAGGCTCCACACGGCCACGGACAAGATCGAGCGAGATTTTTGTACTTAGTTCTATTCCCGCCACGTTTGCCAAATACGACGCTTTGAGTGCCAAACTTGACCAAGACTTTTAAACTTAATTTTTCTAAATTATTTAACTAATAAAGAGAAGTGTGTGCCATTAAAATTACTTAGTGCGAAATTATACAAATAAAAAAAAGGAAATAACTAAAATTATAGATAAATGTGTATGTACTTCATTAAGTGTTGAAAAAGAAAACTCCGCCTTTTTGGCACGTGGCACTTCGCGAGTGTTCTGGCCTCAGCAATTGAGACTAAGGTGCGTGATCAATAAGTGTAGAAATTATGTTTATGGGCCGATTGCCCGATAACATTACAGAAGCAAAATTAAAGAATTCAAAAAGTGGTGTAAAACTTCTAAAATATTAAAATTAATAAAAAAATAATAATTTTTGGGGTTATGTGGCTCTGTCGGGGCGTAATTTGCTCAAAGTGTGCCCACTGTCTTGCTCTCTTTGTGCGTGCTGTTCCCAGTCCAGTACGGCGAAGTCGCACTTGTCGCTCGCGCTCACAATTCTGCGGTGTGGTGTTAACGTTGTGTACAGTGCGTGGGTGCCTACACGTAGTTAGCAGTGGCTCCTATGTTAATAACTCAGCAGTGTTTCTGGTTTGCTGCTGTCCTCTGCTGGATTTGTTTCCAGACCGCTGGTGATGTTGCGCCCTTGTTTATTGGGAATATCTGCTTCAAACAGGTGGATTGCTGCAGGTAAGTTTCTGGTTGTTTATCGGTCTTCCGTATTTCAGGCCGTAGTTGCGGCTCCCTGGGCTAAAACCCGCGGTTGTCCTAAGTGACAAAAAAATATAAAATTAGTTACGCCCTGTCGGTTAACAAGTGGAGGTATGGGTAAATTCATAAATTTACCTCCGTTTCATTATGTTGTGCATACACGGGTAGGTGCGTACTTTACATACATATATAATAGTACCCATTAGCATGTACGTACATATGTATAAATTATTATTTTGTGGCATTGTCTTACCTCAACTTCCAACGGGCTCTTTTCTGATAAGTTACTTTCGCCGCCTCTGAATCACTTCGTGGCTCAATCTTTACAAATCCGCACTTGATTTCACAAATAAATTAAACTTTATATTTTCACCTTTTTTTTGTTTTTGGTAACTGTTTTGCTAAGAACTTTTAACTTTC